>NC_061106.1:31280994-31308494 GCF_015104395.2 Macrobrachium nipponense
AGAGGTGACCTTTGACCTAATTATTAATTTCAGTCATTACTGATGATTTTTCGCGGCTTTGGGAACACGCAATTATCACATTTCTGAGTATCATTATCATTTTTTGAGATGGTAATAATTATTAGTTTCATGACTAAATTGATTTCCCAGTTGGTATATTGTAAATTTACAAAGAGATTTGCCTCGGGTCTTTGATATATTGAGTACTTATGAAAAGGAATCGAGAGTGAATTTTTAAGAATTACAAAGAGGGTTAAGGTACCTTCAAATGCTTTGTTAATTGGACAGTGACTTTTAAAAAGTAATTCCACAATTATAAAGAGGGTTAAGGTACCTTCAAATGCTTTGTTGATTAGAGTTACTTTAAAAAGATAATTTCACAGATTCTTTCCTTAATATTTCGATAGAAGGAACACTTAAGTTTTAGGAATGAAAGAGATAATCGGGTTCCTTCAAATGTTTTGCTAGTTGTATAATTACTTTGAAATAATAAAGAAAAAATTTCCTCGATACTTTGTTGGCATAATGATTATTTAAAAAACCAATCGAGAGAGCGGTTTTGAAAATTATAGAGAGAATAAGGTATACCTGCAAATGCTTTGTCAATTGATATTAACTCGGAGGCAGGTCTGAAGCCTAGGAAAATAACAGTAAAGGGAATAAGAAACCTTTAAATGCTTTGTATTGCTAATTGTAATGTATCGGAGGAGGACAGTCGAAAGGCTTAGGAAATAACACACGAAACTATTATTATATGGTGACTGAACACATAATTATTATATTTCTGAGTATGATCGGTATGTTCTTGGCCTGATACCTCGGTGGCCGCGAGTTCGATTCTCAGGCATTCCACTGAGGGGTCAGAGATGTATATTTCTGGTGATAGAAGTTCACTCTTGACGTGTTCGGAAGTCACGTAAAGCCGTAGGTCCCGTTGCTGAATAACCACTGGTTCCATGCAACGTAAAAACACCATGCAAACAAACATCATTATCATTTTTTGTGATGATGATAATTGATTTCACAGTTAGTATAATGTAAATTTACGAAGAGATTTTCATCGGGACTTTGATATATATGGAGAACTTATAAAAAGTTTATCCCCGACGGATATGTGTCGCCGACGCGCGGTCGATCTCTTCCCATCGAGAGAAAACACAACAGGTAAATTCAACATCAGTTTATTTTACCTGTTGGTCTTCTTACGTCCTGTATTTTCTCGCTGTGGGGCTCTCCAGGTGATTCTGGACATTTGTCACATGGCAGATAAATAGAAGGGATATAATATATATATATATATATATATATATATCTATATATATATATATATATATATATATATATATATATACATACTGAATCATTTATCAATCGTAAATGATTCAGTAGCTGGGAGGTTCGAACGCTCAACAGTACGCATCAGCGACTTTCAGTCGACATGCTGACTACACCCGGCTGTCAAGAGAAGTATTTTATGTATGCAAAATACCACGGTGATGTGATAAAGATTCACACACACATATATAATAGATAGATATATATAATATATATATATACATATATATGTATATATATATATATATATATATATAGACATATATATAGATATATATACTATATATGTATATATATATATATATATATATATATATATATATAAAAGCAAACCAGACGTAGACCAATAAATAAAAAACATCCTTCAAGTCTAAATACAGGGCGAGTTTTCGCCACAGATGTTGATCGAAAGTATACGACTACAGAAAGACTCAGTGGCGAACAGCCGAGAGAGAGAGAGAGAGAGAGAGAGAGAGAGAGAGAGAGAGAGAGAGATTTTTAAGTGCCACGCCACATCAGTGACAAGCCGCAGAGAGGAACCGCAGGTTGAAGAGAGTATAGCAGCTAGGCCAACCACAATAAACACGAGCCCAGTCACAAGCAAAGATTTTTTTTTTTTCCTTGGCTTGTTGAGTATTTTATCATTCATTTATATAAGAAATGTACCCGGTTCAGTGGCCAGTGTCCTTTTGTTGTTTCTGAAGATGGAGTCTCGTTGAATTAGGATTCACCTGTAAATGGAGTGCGTTCTCTTTTTATTTCTAAATTCGTTTTAGATTTCAGCTGTTTCCCCATTTTTTTTTGGTGCTGTTCTTTGTTTTTTGTAAATACTTTAGCTTTTTATTTGTTTCGTTTCCTCTTCCCCGTTGTATAAGTGTATATACATATTTACACACACACCTGAGTTTAGTCCTTATGTAGGTCAGAAATTTACACAGACAAAAAATATATATATATATATATATATATATATATATATATACCATATACATATATATTCAGTGATAAGAATAAATTGGCTTTTCGTTTTGTTTCAATCATTGCATGATTATGAATATACAAGAATGGACGCACAGGTCAATAAAAACCTGTTCGATCAAATAGGGCCAGCGTTCCTTTTAACTGGAATTCGTATTGTTTTAGTAACTGGATACTACTCCATTAAGTTGTATATCCCAACCTTTGCACAAAAGTGTTTTTGTTTCGAATTTTGTTTTCCGTTTGAACTTTTGACTAGGCTTTCATGCCACCGTGAAAGGAGCTTTATTGATTTTTGACCGTGTGTTTTTCCCGCCATGAAAACGATATCTTTTTCCACTTTCATATTGTTTATTTAGTGTGACCCGCAGCCTTTCATAACAGGAATTGAAAACATTCGTTCGGTTAATCCGAGCGCATCGTTTTCGAAAAAAGTAACCGTTGCTCAGTCTCGGTTCTCTGCCTGCCTGCTTGCGTGCATGTATGTGTCTGTGTTCGTGCGTTTGTTATACCATTCTCCTGGATGTTCTTTAATACGTCACCTCACTCCCTCCCCCCTCCGCTTTTTCTCTGTGCTACCTTCCGCCTTTCTTTGTACTATCAGAAATCTGGGTATTATACTCGTAAGGCTTCTTATAGCTGAGGGGATGATGGTGTTAATGCCACACATATCAGAGCCTTTGTTCTAACGTCGATGGTGCATTTCTCTGACGGGGTGGCCTCTACAAGTTGCTTTCTTAATGTAAAATTCGGTGTTGTAGACTATCCTTGGAATATGTCTTGCATGGTCTAATTATAATGCAGTGTTTTAGACTGATGTCGAAAAATATCTTGCTTTGTCTAATTATAGTTCAATATTTTAGACCGATATTGAATTATGTCTTGCTTGGTCTTATTGTAATTCAATAATTTAGACTGGTGTCGAAAGATATCTTTCTTGGTCTAATTATAATTCAGTGTTTTAGACCAATCTCGAACGCTGTCTGGTTTAGTCTAATGATCATTCAATAATTTCGACCGATATCGAAAGATATCTTACTTTGTCGAATTATATAATTCAATATTTTAGACCAATATCGAAAGATATCTTGCTTGATTTAATTACAATTCAATATTTTAGACTAACATCGAAAGGTATTTTGTTTGGCCTCAAGTATCATTCAATGTTTTAGACCAATATCGAATGATATCTTGCTTGATCTAATTATAATTCAATATTTTAGACTGATATCGTAAGATATCTTGCTTGGCCTAAGTATCATTCAGTATTTTAAGACCAATATCGAAGATATCCTGCTTAGTCGAACTCTCGTGTTCAGCACTAGACCTAGAGCCTAGAGTTAGTTCTTGCTAGCCGTGTTGCAGATTGCCAGCATCCATAGTCTGTTGGAATAACGGTAGGTCACATTCCTAAGCGCAGATGTTTTTACTTCCGTTACTATAAGCGTCATAGATGGTAACTCCTGCAAGCTTATGGGAAATGAGAAATGCTATTTTTGAGCAGGTGCGGGTATTTGCTTCAGTTTTCTTACTCTTTCTCTATCTTTGTGCGTGTATGTATATATTTATTTTCGTATATATTTTAATAAACGTCCATTTTTGTCACTAGATGGCTCTTGTTTTGAATATTGATATTATATTCAGGGGGAGATTGAGTAGCAAAGAATTTGAGTAAGCTTTAGTGTAATGATTATATATATATATATATATATATATATATATATATAATATATATATGTGTGTTTGTGTGTGTGTGTGTGTGTGTATGTATATATATATATATGTATGTATATACATATATGTATATATATATATATATATATATATATATATATATAACTTATTTCTTGGGGTGTGTTAGATTCCATAGAAGATTTATATCAAGTTGCAAATCTGAGGCTATAGTAGATTCACATCACTCGTACATCTAATGTCTATTGGCCTAGACGTCAAATGCACGGTTGATGTGAATCTGCTAGTCTTGACGAAAGGACTTTGTTCAGTTATGTCGGTTAAAATGTAGAGAATGTTGAGTCGTTTTGAAAAACATGAGACTTACCTACTATATTACTCATGCGGTTTAAGAAGCCTCTTAGTCCAAAACATTATCCCGTCAATAAGAGTGTTCATCACAATTCCGAGAACACATTTTGATAAACAGTTTGTGCAAGATCTCGACAACGGCGCTGGTTAATTGCGAAAGCGCTCATCACACATCTGCTGTATCACGTCGCCCGCAACGAAAAGAAAGTCGAGCTTGAACACGCCTCTTGTGGTGTCGGGACCTACACACTTTTCTTCTTCTTCTTCTTCTTCTTCTTCTTCTTCTTCTTCTTCGTGCTTCAATACACGATTGTTTTAACGCTGCCCTTTTCTTTCAAGCTTCTCTCTTTTAACAAAGCGAATGATTTGACTAATTTGGTTATCTTTAGCGGTTTCGTTTTCTATTTGTGGTAAAAAAAAATTTTTTTTGACGTTTTGACGACTTTCTAGAATTACGTTTTCATTATTCTGTCAAAAATGTGCAGCCATTAGCGCGGTAGAGACTCGACGAGGTAATCCTTACCCCATTCGTTAAGATATTCATAATACTCTCTCTCTCTCTCTCTCTCTCTCTCTCTCTCTCTCTCTCTCTCTCTCTCTCTCTCTCTCTCTCTCTCTCCAGGAATGTCAGGTGGCTGTGCGGTATTGGAAGCATTGATCCATGCGACTCTGTGTTTTGATCAATGGGAAAATACGAGATCAGATTAGTTTTGCAGTTAGGTTATTGATTATGGAAAAATTAGTGTCTGATTTCTCTCAGATATATATATATATAATATATATATATATATATATATATATACTATATAATATATATATATATATATATATATATATATATATATATATATATATATATATATATATATATATATATATCTATATATATATATATATATAGATATATATTATATATATATGTGTGTGTGTGTGTGTTGTTGTGTTGTCTTGTCTTGTGAGTGAGTGAGTGTGTGTGTGTGTGTGTGCGTGCGTGTGTGTATTCAAGCAAAAGTACATAATTATGTTATGTTTGTGCTTGCATTTACATTGCATCTTTTGTTTTGCTCCAAGCCCTTTTTCAGTTAATGCAGGATTATTTTTAGAGACCTGGTCACCTACTGTATTCGAACCTCAGAGAATCCTCTCTACCCCCGCTGATGATATATTAAGACATTTGGTTGGTGGGTGGGCAAATAATGTTTCACATTTATTTGAATTATCTGTTTTCTGTTATGCTTACTGCTTTGTTCCTCTTTTCCTTCTTTGTTGAGCAAGACGACATTTTTCTTCTCGATTTCTTGTATCCTGCAAGGGAGTCTGCTCTGTCTCCTGTTCATGTATTTTTGTCGCAAATTGAGCTTGTACACATTTTTTTTTTTTTTTTTTTTTTTGGGTCATCCGGTAGTCTTGATAATCATACCCAAATAGGATGGTTTTGGCACCCGAATAAAATTCAGTGCCTCAAAACAGGCCTTAACCATTTTACTTACGTTGTCACATCGAACTCTTTTAGTTCTGTTTGATAACAACGCAGTCGATTCCCTTATCAGAATGTGGGGTGTTACCTCAGAATTGTTTTGGAAATAGAACGTGATTCGTGTCAGATGCAGAACCACGTCTCGTAGTCTTAGCAGGTTATCAGTGCCACTAAACCTTTTCCAAACCCTTTCATTTGGTTTTGTTCATGTACGCAGAACAAACTTTCGGTCTTAATAAGATAATCTGGCATTTTATAAATTGGTCTTATTTTTCGGGGTGCCTTATCTTTAATCAAATCTGATCAGTATGAATTTGACCCCCGCTTTAACTTCTCTATTTGCGTCGTAGGTTTGTTTGTTTGTGCCAGAATATCGTGTAACTAAAGGCTAAAGGTTGGAGAGCTAGACAGATTAATATATATATATATATATATATATATATATATATATCCTATACTTATTGCTTTAACCGCTCTTTCGCCCCTGACTTCGGCTATTGATCAGTGGGGTTTTTATCATCTAAAAAATGGCACCTACATTTATATATTTCGTAGACGGAACATCATTCATTTTATTCTTGTCATTCCGAGATTTCTTTGAATAAAGGTACAAAAAAAACAATAATGATTTTATCGAAGTCACGTTAGCAAACAAATCAATTACTCAGAGCAGGTGTTGCGAATGAATCGCTACACTGGTGATATATCTTTTTCGAACTCTATAAATGTTAAAGGTCTTCTAAAGGCTTAAACTCACTCTATTTTATATATAGGTCCATTATTGTATTCTGTCGGATAATGATTATAATTCGCTTTGAAAAATAAGGTCACTGGGAGTCAGAATTCTTTGCGAGTCGGCTTTTATTCACAGAAACGCTCATCCGAAAAAAGGCCTCTTAATATCGATAATATCAAAATGGAAACTTGACATTATAAGCTTACACGTTGCTTTCCATGAATACGAGTATTTTCTGCCCTCGCGCTTTTGAACTTCGGCAGCGAAAGGTATCGGGTGGTGTCTATACCGCCTCCTTCTGTACTGAAGACAGAAAAGGTTTTATCGAATAATCTCCTTGTGGAACCTACAAGCGAACGAGGTGAGTTTGGTTGTCATTAAAGCCAGCGGGTTTTGCCTCCAGGTAAACGATTAGGGTTGGTAAACAAGTTGGAGTTTGAGAAATGATTTATTTATTTGTTTTTTTTTTAGACTAAGACGACTTTGTGACAACATGGTTCTTTCCCCAAAGTGTGGTAAGGCGCTGAGGGGGTTAAGAAGTCTTGTGTGGACCTCTGGACTTGGCCAGTAACAAAGGAAAGAATGGACTTTCTAAGTCATTAAGTGAGAATACTTTCCCAGTCTTTCGTAAATGTAGCTCCGATTCAAGAAAGACCAGAAATGACTGGTGATTAGATTATCGAATTCTGGAGGGAAAAAAAAAAAAAAAAAAAAGAGCTCGTCATTGGCGTGATCGGTATGGTCTTGACCTGCCACCTCGGTGGCCGCGAGTTCGATTCTCGGGCATTCTAGTAAGGTGTTAGAGAAGTGTATTTCTGGTGATATTAGTTCACTCTCGACGTGGTTCGGAAGTCACGTAAAGGCGTTGGTCCCGTTGGTCAATAACCACTGGTTCCATGCAACGTAAAAACACCGAACAAACAAGCAAAGGAAAAAAATAAGAAGAATGCAGGTAGCTATAGAAATTAGTGGAAACACCAACTAAAGTTCAAGGCGAACGATCTCGCGTGTTCGCTTACATGTCAGCACTATCGACTCGATTGTCAGGCATTCCCAAGACTGCAAATTGTCAGGCATTTGGAACATTAAGCTATCGATTTGGCACAAGTTTACAGTCGAAGCCGCTTTACAATTGTCATTTTCTACCGCCGTTTCTTTCTTGGGTTGACGCTGATCACAGAATCGAATCCGGGTAAAAAAAAGAGAAAAAAACAGTCACAGAAAAAAAGGTCACATATTAATATTTCCTCGATAGTGACCCCCAAGGGTTTTTTTTAACTCGGTATGTATTCACCTTTGCGGCGTGTTTAGTACAAACCCGTTGGAGATTGCCGTAAGAATATAAACAAAATATTGTAAACTTTTGTGACTTTTTTTTTAGTTTTTTTTTTTCAACCTGTGACTTCTTTTCGTAACCAAAATTGTAACTTTTTACTGTGACTTCGTATGACTTATTTTGTTGTGACTTGTTTTCTTATGATTTTATTCCTGTGACGTATTTTCGTAGCCAAAATTGTAAATTTTTCTGTGACTTGTTTTCTTATGACTTTTTTTCCTGACTTTGCGTAGCCAAAATTGTAACTTTTTTTCTGTGACCTGTTTTATTATGACTTTTTTTTCTGGCTTTTTATAGCCAAAATTATAGCTTTTTTCCCTGTGACTTGTTTTCGTAGCCAAAATTGTGACTTTTTTTTTTTTTTTTTTTTTCGAGATCTTGTTTTTTTTTTTTTTCCGAGACTTGTTTTCCTATGACTTTCACAGAATCTTAGATGGATATGATGTAATGTGATCCTTTTATTTGTCGTTAGTTTCCCCTTCAAAGATTACTTTGAAGCCAGTCATAGGGCTGGAAACTCTCAATCTCTCGAGAGAGTTCACACAGGTCGGATGTATATGTTCCACCTCTCCTGAGGAAACGCCTTTCAAAGGTATCACTCAGGAGAGGTGGAACATACTTAATACCTATGTGAACTCTCGAGAGAGACTGAGAGTATTCAGCCCTGTGATTGGCTTATAAACAGCCAATCAGGAGCGTCGTAAGGGACTGCCCTAGACATCAGATGCACGGTTGGTGTGAATCTATTGTAGTAACCAGTGAGAATTTGTTCCATGTTCAGCTCTGTTTCCTCTGTTAATTCTGTTTCCTCCATTCATTTCTTTAAGCCACGACAATGACAATGATAGTGTGGTTCCTAAGTTCAGAGGAAGGAATGCAAAGAATTCCAAAGCCTAGCGAAACAAGGAAAGAAACTGGCGCCGATCCGTGCGACCATTCTTTTTTTTTTTTTTTTTTTATGTTCTTGAATCATTTCGTGCTTCCCGAGTCATCATGGTGGTCACTGCTTGCCATTAAAGTAGCTGTACTTGTTCGACGTATGTCGTCAAGCGCTACTGACTCCATTTCTTAAGAGACTTTTGCGTCCGTATTGCTTTTCCGTCACTCGAATTCCAAGTTCTTACCAGTAACGGTCGTGATGGTTAAGTTGTTTTTTTTTTTTTTTTTTTTTTTTTTTTTTTTTTGTTTTTTTTTTTTAGGGGGGGGGGGGGTAGAGGGGGGTGGTGGGTGGGATGGGTCGAGTACTGTTTGGGTATGGTGGAGATATCTTTGTAAGATGTGGACAATACTGGCCTCGAAGTTTTTTTTCGTTTTTTTTTTTTTATATAATTTTTCTTTTTTGTCTCGAAGTTTTTCATTCTCTCACAATATTTCCCCCGCAGTATTAAAGATCAACTACGCCAGATTTTATTGGGTAAAAGAGAGAGAGAGAGAGAGAGAGAGAGAGAGAGAGAGAGAGAGAGAGAGAGAAATAAGAAAACTCCATAGGATTCCAAATCAGACCAAGCATCTGCCATCAACTAATCTATGGAGTTTTAATTTGTTTCACCTTTTCACCTTCTTTTCTACGGAGAGAGAGAGAGAGAGAGAGAGAGAGAGAGAGAGAGCGAGAAGAAGAGAGAGAGAGAGAGAGAGAGAGAGAGCGTGTGTGTGTATTGCCCCTATCAAGAGTCGGAAAAGCTATTGGAGCGGGTAATTTTGTTTACCTGTGACGGATGAGGTTTCCTGGTCAAACATCCTATCTTCATCCCCGTATGACGGAGGAAGATGGATTGAATGCCAATATGGAAAGAAAATGCTGAACTCGGTAAACAGTCTTGAATTAGGTCGAATTAGAATCGTATATCCTTTTACGTCCCCCTGCATAAGAAATATATATATTATATATATATATATATATATATATATATATATATATATATTCACATACACTATTGTTCTGTGCAATAGTACAATTACTGAAAGGCCCTCATTCAAACTGTATGGTATCTTGCCGAGTTATTTATTAGAAAAAAAAAACCGTTAGATTCCATCATGCTTGAATGAGGGAGGTACTCTTACTAATGTATATTTGCATCCCAATAAGTTTATGGTTAATTTATATAATATATATATATATATATATATATATATATATATTATATAATATATATATATATATATGTGTGTGTGTGTGTGTGTGTATGTATACGTATATATATTATATATTATATATATATACTAGTATATACATAGGAAAGATGCTTAACAATATAATTTCCTGCTATTTAACGTTGTTACTTTGTTCCGTATTCTGATGGAAAATGAGAGAGAGAGAGAGAGAGAGAGAGAGAGAGAGAGAGAGAGAGAGAGAGAGGAGAGAGTAGAGAGAGAGAGAGAGAGTACTTGCTCATTGCATTACGCCACAAGGTGGAAGTTGTTCACTAATAATATCTACTTTAACCCTCACGATATATTAGGACATGCAGAATGAATTTTTCTCGAGAATTATTCCTCAGTTCCTATAAATGGTTGTCTAAGAACGTGCGATTGGAATACTTCAATATTCTCCAATGCTTCCTTAATTTCATTTCCAGCTGTCTTCATGCCTCTTTATCTTAAAGTAATTAAAATGAAGGTGTACGCCTTCATTACTAAGGAGCACACCTTCATTTTCAGTACTATGGAAAAAAAAAACTTTCGACTCTAGACTCTCTCTAGACCATTGATTCAATTCGAAAATGTTTAAACCAAGTTAATGGGGCTTTTAGGTTTCCTCCACGTGAACATATAAGAATTATATATCACCACAGGGGGCATCAGGATTTTTAGGATGATTAGGTGGGGCTTTGCCAAAAAAAAAAAAAAAAAAAAAAAAAAAAAAGTTGGGAACCACACTGCTCTAGACGGACACCGACGTACTACTCGCTACCTGGCAATGAGTGAGCGAGCCGTCTCAGTGGCTCTCCTCGTGCTCCTATCTTAGTCTCAGTCGAGCTTTGTAGAACCTAACGGACTCTACCGCTCAAGGGCTGGATCGGTTCAAGGGAAATTCTGTGGCGGTGGAAGCAACAACTTACAGAACTTTACAGGCGAGAAATGCACTTTGCGTGTAATTGTATAAAACTCCTTTCAAATTAGCTCCATATTCGAGATATACACATTACGTACTGGTAAATATTATTTTGAAAATAAACCTGAACAGAGAGAGCTTTCCGGAATCTGCTCGATTACAAGAGGAATCAAATAGATTCCCGAAAGCTCTCCGTAGATATATATTTCTGAATATATATATACCCATACATAATTGTGGGTTTGTTTCTAGACTCATGCTGCAATAAGTATTTTTTGAATTTTTGGATTCGCGTCTGAATGCCATATTCTTTGATGAGCTTGTTCCATATGAATAGGGTTCGTCTTCTAAATAATAATAATAATAATAATAATAATAATAATAATAATAATAATATATTCATCGTTATTTACAATGGGATTGTGTTTTTAGTCTGGTAAGAAATTACAGTAGTACTAAGCACTGAACCTGATGAAAAAAAAAAAAAAATTCGTTGAAACGCGTTGCAAAACCGTTGTGGTATTCGGAAAATCAATGTTAGTTTTGAAGTGTTTGTGTGCGCAACTCACTGTTTTGATTGCAAACTGTAACTATGATACGGAGTTTTATTGAACAGGGATAGAGAACAAGAGAATTAAGTCGAGTTGTTCTTTTTTTATATAATCTGCGAGTATTTGTAACTAAATTTTAAATGTTTTAAATGAAATTGCATTTAGGGCGTCGCCTACGTTTTATAGTTTATGTCCATCTATTCGTTTTTTTATTTTTTTTTCTCAATAAAGAATCATAACTGAAACATTTTACAAAGGGTAGTAACGTATATGAAATATTAGTCAATACCTCTGTGCATTTTATATAAAGCACTACATTCTCTATATACATACTAGGGCAACTAGTATTAAACATTGTTTGCTATTGAGACTAGGGAAACTTGCACCAAACATTATTCACTATTGAGACTATGGAAAGTAGCACAAACATTGTTCACTATTGAGACTAGGGAAACTAGCACCAAACATTATTCACTAATGAGACTAGAAAAACTAGCACCAAACATTATTTGCTATTGAAACCAAGGAAACTAGAACCAAACATTATTGGCTATTGAGATGAGACTAGGGAAACTAGCACCAAACCTTATTCACTATTGAGACTAGGGAAACTAGCACAAACATTGTTCACTATTGAGACCAGCGAACAGTCTTTAGCGAAACAACGTACGTTCATCATTGCAACCCTTCACGGCTGGTGGCCGTGGTAAAGTAATTTTGCTTTTAAAACAAACCGATGTCGATCGTCATGTACTGACATCTCACAGCATTACCCCCCATTTAAATGATTCCTACGTGGGAGAATAATATCAGCTTTAGCACGCAGACTGAAATAATCAGTATACCAGCCGTTGAACACGTTACACCTACGCCAAGTATTGTTTCATGTGAGTTGATATTACCTCCGTACGTGCTGTAAGTGACCAGATGACAACTAGAC
This sequence comes from Macrobrachium nipponense, assembly GCF_015104395.2. Classification (NCBI taxonomy): domain Eukaryota; kingdom Metazoa; phylum Arthropoda; class Malacostraca; order Decapoda; family Palaemonidae; genus Macrobrachium; species Macrobrachium nipponense. Next base: position 31,293,443 of record NC_061106.1, read on the forward strand.
CTATATGTTTAATCTGGGTTAGGCGCGGACTGCTTTTAAACTAATATGCGCGTAGCGAAGTACTACAAGCAGATAAAGAAAACCACCTCTATGTTATTTTGTCTTGTAGCGCCATTTACGAGGGACAGATTTCATGAAGGGTTCGGTTATTTAAAAGCTGTCAGAAATAGCTACTGAGATTGATGGAACAAATGACAATTGTGCCCGTAGAGATGAACAATTTACAAAGTGGCGGAATATCAGTACTTGTAGCCTGCTAAAAACTTATCCATTAATTTCAAGTAGATTTGTATTGAACAAGACGGAAAAAATTAATGAATGCATGGTTTGTCTATTGGTTTAGATATAGGTGGCCTTGTGCCAGCATGGGTGAAGGTCCATAGGGAGTCCATTAAAGTAGTAAGGTTTAGAAGGCAGGTGAGCCAGGCCAAAACAGACGATGGATGAGATCCGTGACAGTTTCAACTTCGAAAATATTTTCTTTCGCTGTTGATTTGATTACTTAAGCATATGTGGTGACAACTCGAATAATTGGATAACGCGATACGCAGGTTGTGTTTAAATACACAAAGTTGTGTGACAGACAGTACACAATACAACTGAATTATGAGGCATAGAGAAACTTCGATAGTGATAGGAGATAGATGGTGATTAGGCATCGGCAGGAAAGGAAACCCACGAAGCGTCTTCGCATTGGAAACCGATGAGGCTTTATAATTGACTCAATTTATTGGACAGGCTTAAGGAATTATGGGACAGCTCTTTCCGCTTATAGAATTATGGGCAACAGTACACCTGTTATTTTATTTTATATATCTAAAGTATTCATGGTAGATAGAGGTGTAGATATTACATATAGGCATATATATATATATATATATATATATATATATATATATGTATGTATGTATGTATGTATGTATGTATATGTGTGTGTGTGTGTGAGAATAAGGGCAAGAGCTACAAAGGAAAGTGAAATGATGGAGTGGTTTTTGCCCTTATATATTCATCATGTTCCATATTTTCGTGATTCAGTTATACATACATACATATATATATATATATATATATATATATATATATATATATATATATATATATATATCAAGTATAAAAGGGCCATTAATACACTGGTTTAAAGCTAAGTACTATATTTCGGTGGAGCGACTTATCAAGTAGTGAACCGAAATATGGCCCTTAGCATTAAGCTAGAGTGGTTTAACGGGCCTTTTATACTTATATATATATATATATTATATATATATATATATATACTATATATATATATGAATAAAATTATCACATCACCGTGATTCATATAAATCATTCGAATGGGTTATATATATAATATATATATATAATATATATATTTATATATATATATTGTTGTATATTATATTATTGTGTATTATTATTATTATATTTGCGTGTGTGTGTGTGTGTGTGCATGTGCATGAGAGTGTATTACGGTTAACACTCATCCACAACATTGCGAACAGCTACTCCGTAGGAATATTACGCGTCTGTACCGTTGGTGTTTGTCTCGGTAGAGGAAGAGAAGAACCAGAGAGAGAGAGAGAGAGAGAGAGATATGCTGTGTCACCAGCATACATACTTCCATCGGCGGCGGCTAGAAAGCGGGTTTTGCAGCGCAACCGAACCTGTTTCCCCGCTGTTGCATGAGCTCGCCGCCTGCCCCGGTGAGCGTCGGTAGCGTGTGATTACTCCTGGCCGATACAATCAAAATTCTTCGGAATAGCTTCTCCCCCAATTTGTCAGCTCGCATTCGGGAGGAATATGTGGCCTTCTTTCGCTTTTCTTTCCTTCGGGTGTTTATTTTTCTTTCTTTTTTCCTTTGTACTCGACGTTGACTCTCAGTTACGTTTTTAAGTCCGACACCAACCAGCGGTGACTTGTTACCTAGACCTATGTGCTGGCACATGTTTTAGTTTTTTGTTTTATTTCAGATTATATATGTTTTGCTGGTCATCTTAATTCAGTTAATGGCAAAGACAAGATTATTCTCTAGCGTAACGTCAAACTTGTGGAAAAAAAAATATATAGATTTAATATTTAACGCGTATATGGAAAATATTAAGCCCACACAATATATATAGATGTGTGTGTGTGTGCGTGCTTAATATTTTCCATATACGCGCTCAATATTAAATTTATATATTTATTTACTAGTTTGACATTACGATAAGGAATTATATATATATAATATATATATATATATATATATATATATATATATATATATATATCGTATATAAGAAAGACCATTAAAGACAGAGAACATGTGTGCCTGCGATAGTGATAATCTCGAGTGAACGATAATTAGGTTAACCAGACGCGAACGTAAAACAAGCGAGTAAATAATAAAAGATTAGGAACAATGGCTCCGCGAACCGTTCATGGTTATATAAGGAGGCCAGACAGTAAGGATTTTAAGCTATCTGGCCATTGTGTTCCGATACGTGCCGCTGGTCCCATTGTTCGTCGTTCGGTATCGGAATTCTTTTTCTCTTGGGCCGCCGTATCTTTGTGAGTTTATATATATATATATATATATATATATATATATATATATATATATCTATATATATATATATATAAGACATATACATATATGTCTTTATATATAATAGTATATATATATATTAAATGTAAATATATATATTTGTATATATATATATATATATATATATATATATATATATGTATAACTAAATATATAGGCTTATTTATTTATATATATAGTAGTATATATACATACATACATACATACATATTCATATCAATTACTTACCAAGTGACTGACAACACAAACAAACAAAAATTGCCCCAAAAGGAAGAACGCGATGCGCTTTGTAAGATACGAGCGATTGAGTAGAGGAGGAGGAGGAGGAGGCGGAGGAGCAGGAGCAGGAGGAAAAACAACCCCTGCCTTTTCAGCTGCAAGCACAAGATAAATTCCGCCGTCGGCTGTTTCTCTTCTGCAGTCAGCCGTGATGTGGGTGTTCTCCGTCCCAAGGTGAAGGTGACGAAGTGCTTCTCGACGGCGATTTTTCCTCTGTGTGCTTCCGCCCCGGAAGTGGCACTTTTGCCTCTCTCTCTCCTCTCTCTCTCTCTCTCTCTCTCTCTCTCTCTCTTCTCTCTCTCTTCTTTTCATTCTGCTTCCTTATCCTCGCGCTACTTTTTGTAGCTCCTCTCTCTCTCTCTCTCTCTCTCTCTCTTCTCTCTCTTCTTCTTCTTCTTCTTCTTCTCTTCTCTACTGCGTGTAGCTCCTCTCTCTCTCCTCTCTCTCACTCTCTTCACTCTCTCGTCTCCACTCTTCTCACTCTTCCTTCTCTCTCTCTCTCTCTACTCTCTTCTCTCTCTCGTCTTCTACTCACTTTTCGTATCTCCTTCTCTCCTCTCTCGCTCTCTCTCTCTCTCTCTTCTCTCTCTTCTCTCTGCTCTTCTTCTTCTCCCTCTCTGCGCACTACTTTTGTAGATCCTCTTCTCTCTCTTCTCCTCTCTCTCTCTCTCTCTCTCTCTCTCTCTCTCTCTGTTCTACTATTTGACCTTCCTCTCTCTCTCTCTCTCTCTCTCTCTCTCTCTCTCTCTCTCTCTCTCTTCTCCTCTCTCTCTCTCTCTCTCTCTATCTCTCTCTTGTTCTACTATTGACCTTCCTCTCTCTCTCTCTCCTCTCTCTCTCTCCTCTCTCTCTCTCTCTCTCTTCTCTCTTCTCTTCTTCTTCTTCTTCTCTTCTTCTTCTTCTCTCTCTCTCTCTGTCTCTCTTACATACAAAAATACATGAATACATTTATACATGACCAGATTCAGGTTTTACTGTGAATGAACAGTAAAACCAGCTCCTAGAGTTAGGTGAGCACACGATGTCTCCTCAGATGGACTAATAATTAAAAAGTCTTTGAGACATCCTAACCCTCGTAACTCTTTGTAATAACTTCAATATCCTCTCGATTGCGGTCGCTGTTTCAGTTGACCATTTCCATTTTTTTTTCACGATTTGTGATCGTAAACCTTCAGTGATTTGAGGACCAAATCAATCTTGGTTTTTCACGACACACAATCCCGAATCGTCAGTGATATAAATCAGCGTTAGACGAACGACGCAGCTTACTTCTTTACGAGTTCTGAAGCTTTAATATGAAAGACGTAGGGAAAGTCTCTCTCTCTTGTCAGAAGGTCGTGCCAATTACACCGAAGGAGAAATCTCTGTCCTCCCCTTTGGTAATTCTCTCACGACGTCTGACACGCGAGTGTCAGTCGTATTATGGTTGGTGATGCCGTTCGCCTTGCATTTGATTACATTTTTATCCGTCCGTTAATTTATTCAATTTCTTTTTCTCTCATTTGTTTTAATGGGTGAGATCTCTTCTTTCAGTGTTTAACTTTGCCTACTCTTGCTTCCTAATAAGCACCATGGTCAGTAATTCAATAATAATAATAATAATAATAATAATAATAATAATAATAATAATAATAATAATAATAATAATAATAATAATAATAATAATAATAAGGTAAAAAAGATCTCTACAATTTTCATAGCAAGCTTCCGCGTAGTTGAACGACCTTGTATATTGATATTGAAGATTATTTTTCAAAATAAAACAAAATAATAGAAAATAACTGAAGTAGAGAAGAACAGTTCAGTGCATATTATAAAACGCGCACAGATAAGCATTTTTAACAAGCTGCAAACAATTAGTCGCAGTATTGGCTGAGAACTGCAAAAAAGGCTGGTAAGTTTTACCTATTAAAATACCCATAAAACCCGAAAAACTTTTTCGCTGTTTTTCATCTCCTTAGGGGGTAGTGCCGACAGTGCACCTGGTGCGATGCTTTGCTGGCATTACTTAAGGTTCTTTGCAGCGTCCCTTCAGCCCTTTGCTGTACCTCCGTTCATATTCTCTTTCTCCCGTCTTACTTTCTACCCTCTCCTAACAATTGCTTCATAGTGTAACTGCGAGGTTTTCCTCCTGTTACATTTTTCTAACCTTATCACTGTCAATTCCCCTTTGAGCGTTGATTGACCTCATAGGCCCCAGCGCTCTGTCATTGGCCTGTGTTGTATATTCCTGTTTTGCAGGGATGTGGAAGGTGTGACATCTAGGCTCTATTTTTTTTTTTTTTTTTTTTTTTTTTAAACATTCAATTTTGTAACATAATTCAGGGGAACTGGACAAGCAGTCATCTAGCGATGGTCTAACACTTCAAATCACAGAAGAAGCCTTACGGTTACTGAGCATGCTGCGGAAAAGAGACCTTCAGTCGACGACAGTCTTGAAGGTAACACGAAGTATTGCTTAATATTCAGTATCGCTAACGCTGCGTTCGTTACCAGTGCTTATTGAAATATCTGCTCATCGAGGTTTGGTTTCAACGCAGTTCCGCTGCTTACTCCCTTGAATATGCTGTTATTGATTTGTTCCTAGTATCTTTAAGGCTATCCCCCTAGTGCCGTCAGTGTACTGCATGAGGTTCACTGTACGCATTACTTAAAGTTCTTTATTAATGCAGCTGCCATCTTTTCTTCCTGTTGCAGCTTCCACCACACCTTTTTACTGTCAGTTTCCGTTTCAGCGATGGATGACGTCAGAGGTCCCAGAGCTTGGCCCTTCGCTTAAATTCTATATTCATTTCAAATCAATTAAGGCTGTCAGAGTCTTCTGTTCGCTCAAGGGGAAATAAAATAAGCCAGAGTAGCATCATCAGCAGTCTGTAATATCCTGTTTTCCAAGTCTTCAGCCAGTTGTCAGTAAAAAAAAATTTGTTTAAAATTATTCCCCAAAAACAGTTCCTTGTTGAACATCAAAATATGTTTTAGGCACAATGATTCCTAAATCCACCTTTCTACCGTGGTACATTGGATATATATATATATATATATATATATATATATATATATATAATACTTATATATATATATATATATATGTGTGTGTGTGTGTGTGTGTGTGTGTGTGTGTGTGTGTGTGTGTATTTATTTATTATTTCCTAAAGAAATTGAAGACTGGCTCTTCTTTGCTCAAGGCGTAAACGAGGAGATTCGATCGAAATGAAGGTAATAATTGCAAAGGAATTCGGGTAAAAATTCTGCAGTGTTTGCCCCCTTTCTTGAAGCGTCAATTTCAATTCTGGCAAAATTATTTAAATATTAGGAAGCCATTACTTTTTTTTATAGGTAGATAGCTGTTGGTCGTCGGGAATATTCAGATTTGCTTTTAAAAAAAAAAAAAAAATTTTTCCACGATCTTGCAATATCTAATAGTGCGAGAAATACGGACAATGCATTTTTGTAATTTTCGTTTTCTGTAAAAGAAAAATGTTCCGGCTTTGTCTGTCCGTCCGTCCTCAGATCTAAAAAAGCTACTGAGGATAGAGGGCTGCAAATTGCTATTTTGATCACCAACCCTCCAATCATCAAACCACCAAATTTGCAACCCTCTAGCCCCAGAAGTTTTTATTTTATTTAAGGGTAAAGTTAGCCATGGATCGTGTTCCTGCCAGCGCTTTCCGGAGTCATGGGGCACACACTCACTCTACCGCATCTGGTGAGCAACTGGGGAGCTGCCTGCCATAGTTGATGGTTTTATACAGCATTAACTTTGTACAGAAAATTCTTCGGCGCATTTATTATTATTATTTTTTTTTTTTTTTTTTTTTTTATTTTTTTTTTTTTTTTTTTTTTTTTTTTTTTTTTTTGCTCTATCACAGTCCTCCAATTCGACTGGGTGGTATTTATAGTGTGGGGTTCCGGGTTGCATCCTGCCTCCTTAGGAGTCCATCACTCTCCTTACTATGTGTGCCGTTTCTAGGATCACACACTCTTCTGCATTAGTCCTGGAGGCTACTTCAGCCTCTAGTTTTCTAGATTCCTTTTCAGGGATCTTGGGATCGTGCCTAGTGCTCCTATGATTATGGGTACGATTTCCACTGGCATATCCCATATCCTTCTTATTTCTATTTTCAGATCTTGATACTTAATCATTTTTTCCCTCTCTTTCTCTTCAACTCTGGTGTCAATGAGTGATACTTTCTTCTTGACTTTGTCAATCAACGTCACGTCTGGTCTGTTTGCACGTATCACTATCTATCCGTCCTGATACCATAATCCCAGAGGATCTTTGCGTGATCGTTTTCTATCACTCCCTCAGGTTGGTGCTCGTTACCAATTATTACTGCAAGGTAGCTGATGTTTCTTGCACAGGCTCCAGTGGAGGGCTTTTGCCACTGAATCATGCCTCTTTTTGTACTGGTTCTGCTGCAAGTGCCGGGCGTTCGCTTGCTATGTGGTTTATGGTTTCATTTTTTCGTATTGCACTTCCTACATATGGGAGAGATGTTATTTCCGTCTATCGTTCTTTGAACATATCTGGTTTTTTAGGGCCTGATCTTGTGCGCTGTTATCATTCTTCAGTTTCCTCTTGAGCTCTCCCCTCTGTAGCCATTGCCAATTGTCATCGCTGGCTAGTTCTTAGTCTGTCTCAATGTATTTTTGTGATTCCGTGCATTGGTTTGTTGTGCCAGTCCTCTGTTCTGTTCTGTCATTTCTCCTGTCTCTGTATATTTCTGGGTCTTCGTCTACTTTTATTAGTCCTTCTTCCCATGCACTCTTTAGCCACTCGTCTTCACTGGTTTCAGATATTTGCCCCAGTGCTCTGTTTCTTCGGATGTTGACGCAGTCCTCTTAATTAACTTAGTAGTCCTCTCCCTCCTTTCTTTCGTGTTATGTATAGTCTGTCCGTATTTTTTGCCTCTTAGGGTGTAGTGCTTTGTGTAATTGTCATATTGTGTCCTGTTTTTCTGATCTATGCTGCGGAGTTCTGCCTTCGTCCATTCACTATTCCTGCGCTGTATCTGATTTACTGGCACTGCCCATGTGTTTATGGCTTTTATATATTTCCGGCGCTTGAGTTTTGACTTGAGTATCGCCTTGAGTCTCTGCATATATTCTTTCCTGATCGTGTCCTTCATCTTTTGGTGTTTTATATCCCCTCCTTCCATTATTCCCAGGTATTTGTATCCTGTCTCATCTATGTGTTTGATGTTGCTCCCATCTGGTAGCTTTATCCCTTCAGTTCTCGTTACTTTGCCCTTTTGTATGTTGACTAAGGCGCATTTTTCTATTCCAAACTCCATCCTGATGTCCCCAGATACAATCCTTACAGTATGGATTAGGGTATCTATTTCCTTGATGCTCTTACCATACAGCTTGATGTTCGTCCATGAACATCAGATGGTTGATTCTGTTGCCTCTTTTCTTGAGTTGGTACCCGGCATCCATTTTCTGTAGTACTTTTGTCATGGGAATCATGGCTACTACGAAGAGTAGTGGGGACAGTGAGTCGCCCTGGAAGATCCCTCTCCTGATATTAACCTCTGCTAGTCTTATTCCAGAGCTTGTAAGTATTGTATTCCAGTTGGGCTTTGTATTTTTGAGGAAGCTGATGGTGTTTTCCTCTGCCCCATATATTTTCAGGCATTCTATTAGCCATGTGTGTGGTATCATTGTCGAAGGCTTTCTTATTAAGTCTATCCATTATTATTATATTATTATTATTATTATTATTATTCTTATTATTATTATTATTATATTATTATTTTACTAGAACCCTATGTTTTTTCTTTATATGGAACAAGCCCACCAAAGGGGCCACTGACTTGAAAGTCAAGCTTCCAAAGACCATGGTGTACATTCGAAAGAAGTAACAGACATCGATTATTTCAAAATTTCCTTTTTCGAATCGTATTGTGGCCCTGAATTGCGTTTTGGCAGTGACCACATGTGTCATACCGAGGCACAACATGACAGAATTCGTTTAGAAAGAAGCACTTTTACTCATGACTCTATGAACTGTTGTTAAACCCATGATCGTGACGAATGAGATATTTTACTACAAGCTGTCCGGATCTTTGTTGTTCTCCAGGAGATGATCTTCTTTTAACTTTCGCTAATTAAATCCTGAGATCGCACGTCCGTCACGGTAATTTGACGGTGTGCCGGTCTGTACACAGTTATTTGTGGGTAATTACTGGTGATAGTGTCAATTGTCGTCTTTGTCACTGATATTTAATTGGCGCTCGACAGAGACTATTGAGAAATCTTCGGAATTTTTTTTTTTTTTTTTTTTTGTTTTTTTTTTTTTTTTTTTTTTTTTAAAGTTCCACCGCGCTTTCATTATTTAAAATTATAGTTGCAACAGCACCTTCTGTCGCCAGTTTTATATAAAAGTAAATAAAGGGTCCGTCCGCAAGACTAATGACTGCTATATATATATATATATATATATATATATTATTATATATATATATATATATATATATATAGCTGAAACATTTTGGTACAGTGGAGACTTGCATTTAGATGACTTTTTCTCTCTCTTAGTTTGAATTTTGCTCCGTCTCCCTAATAAGAATTAGAGACATAAACTTATGTGTTAGAGAACTTGTGCAATTGTATCTAGAAACCCGCAGATGAAATTATTTCTGGTCAACAAACTCTCATAGGAACCTGGAATGATTCTCGAATTCTTGGTGTTCATCTTAGGTGCTTTACACACACACACACACACAATACACACAATAACTACGGCCGACGACCATAGCATTCATGTAGGCATATTGATGCAAGAATCATATATATAAATATGCATATAAATACACTCATAAATACATACATACACACACACACACACACACATATATATATATATATATATATATATATATATATATATATATATATATATATATATATATACGTAGATATATATATATATATATATATATATATATATATATATATATATATATATATATATGTTAGATAGTATATATATATATATATATATATATATATATATATATATATATATATATATATATATATGTGTGTGTGTGTGTGTGTGTGTTTATATGCATATTTATAAATATGATTCTTGCACCAATGTGCCTTCATGAATGCTATATCGTCGGTTTAGTTTTACTAGAATGCAGAATAAATAAAGGAACAGTTTTATTTTACAATTACAACGAATGACCAACAAGCCATGTGGACTGAATCTGGTCGTTCCCCCACTCAAAATTTCTGGAGGCCATTATTAGCTCGAAAGTTTTCAGAAAATTCTCCGAATTGAGGAAGCCCAGCGAAGGATTATTAACCACTAAGCCCCTTAATTGTGATTGGTGGTCTTTATATAAGAATCTCGGGGTGGTGGAAAATAATGTCGATAGATCATTTTGGTCCAAAGGTCTCGCGGCGGCCTTGGAGAGATGTGGCTGGCTATAGTAGATCACATCAACCGTGCATTTGATGTCTAGTCCAGCCGCTTGCGACGCTCCTGATTGGCTGTTGATAAGCCAATCACAGGGCTGGAAACTCTCAGCCTCTCGAGAGAGTTCACATGGGTAGGATCTATGTTCCACATCTCCTGAGAGATACGTCTTTCAAAAGTATCCATCAGGATAGGTGGAACATACATCCTGCCTATGTGAACTCTCGAGAGAGACTGAGAGTTTCCAGCCCTGCCATTGGCTTATCAACAGCCAATCAGGAGCGTCGTAAAGGACTGGCCTAGACATCAAATGCACGGTTGATGTGAATCCACTATAGCTTCCTTCCTTATAGAAAAAGCCTTTTATTAAACTTCATGGTTTCTTGACTCCTCTTCTTACTTGAGTGAACTTTCTCGACTACATCATTCGAGGTGAGTATAGCAGCATGCTGCTACACTCCATTTGATGTATATCAATGAACTTTTTGAATTTGAATTTGAATTTGAACTACATCATTCGTATGACATAGCAAAGTAAATTATGTCGCTCCTCCAGCGTGTTTGGTTGATGGCTTTGATAGCTAAGTTTGACGTTCATGCAAAACTAATTTTAGTATGAGCATAGATTTCTATTATTATTATTAAATATTAATATTCGAAACAGGGAATTTCCTTGTGATGAACTGTATAGTTGTTTCAATGCGGTAGGGAATTTATTAAATGTGCTGGTATGTTGTCAAGTTGTAAATTTTTATTTGGGGACAAATTTAAACGTCATCAAGTATATACCCGGAGCTTTTTGCACGACCTCTTGAAATTGTCAGGTGTTTTCGCGAAACTCCAGCCATATTGACGTCTGAAGTAAACTGGTCTTCGGCGAATTTTAAAGCCATTCTGTCGCCTTACATTGTCTCACTAATTTTCTGATCGGATAGTAAAGGAAATTCATTGCCTCTTCTTCTTCTTCTTCTTCTGTCGGATCCGAGGTTTGTTTAGGATCGAATCCCTAAAGCAGAATGTAAGAATATATCTTTTATAATTTTATGAATAAGCCTTTCAGTCAAGTTTCGCAAAATGCGTCCAAAAGTCCTGTTTAATAAACAAGTCCGTAAGCCTCTTACTGTAATTATGCATCGACAGTATTTTTCCGTGAGCTTGTAGAAAGATTTCCCTTGAATTTCGTGAAATGTGTTTATAAGATTCAATAACATCCGGATTTAACAAATAAACCGGTAAAAAATGCGCTTACCTCTGTCTCCGGTAAGCGCTGTCAGATGCACGATCCATGGCTAAATTTAACCTTAAATAGAATAAAAACTAGTGAGGCTAGAGAGCTGCAATTTGGTATGTTTAATGAATGGAGAGTGGATGATCAACATGCCAAATTGCACCCCTCTAGTCTCAATAGACTTTTAGATCTGAGGGCTGACGTACAGACAGTCAGACAATAGATTTCTGTTACAGAAAACTAAAACGTCCCCGAATCCAGTGGATAATCTTTGAACAAGAAAATAAACCTATCAATTAATGACGATAAAATATTATCCGGTTGCAATGATGCGCATACTATGCACGAAAGAGTTTTGTTTGCGCAACAATTGATTGTTCAGCTTTATTATGTTGCAATAAACATAATGCGGAAGTAAATGAAATGATTACGTCGTCTCACCTAGTGATTCCCGAGAATTGTTATGTTTACCTGTTCTTTCTTTTCCTCCTAAATCTCCCTAATGGAAATTCAAACACAAAAGTCTTTAGTATTTTAATTCGTTATCATTGACCTTAACATGGTTGGTAACATCACCATTATTATTATTTTTTTTCCTTTTTGTCTATCACACTCATCATTTTATGAGCTAACGCATGGAAGTCTGAGAAGAAAAATATGAATTATAAACCAAATTAGAATTAATTCAGGTGTTTTAAACGTTGATGATAATGCAAAGATCTTGTCCGTTATTTCACAAGTGCATATCGCAGCGACCAAGATTCTGTAGGTACCGTACAGACTCCTCGGTATAGCTGTAGTTTCATGTGATAGCTATACCGTCTTATGAGCCTTAGTTGCAGTAGACTCCCTGTATTTAGTGTCCGCAGAATGTAGGATATTTTTTATAAAATCAATTAAATCTCATAAGGAAACCAGAGGAAAATATGAGCTTCACATTTTTACCAAGTTTGTGGTTAATGTAAAAATGCATTGCGTGTATCACGAGCTTCAAGGATAGATGGCATTTTAGCTTTGAAATCCTTCAATATCTCAATTCGATGAAGGGATATCACATTACGAAGGAATATTATTAATACCTGCGGCTTCAAACCGGTAATCATTGGAAATTCCTCTTGTGCGTTTTGCCATGACACTTGAGTGCAGATTATAAATGATTTATTAATTCGACAAATTCTTGTGGGATTTTCAGTTATCGAGAGAATTTTCAGATGCGATACCGGAAGTCGATACTTAATAGTGTGCATATTGTATACCGATTGTTTTCAACTGGTGTTAAAATATCCTAGCCATCTTCAACTCGTGTTAAAATATCCTAGTCATATCCAACTGGCGTTAAAATATCCTAGTCATATTCTACTGGCATTAAAATATCCTAGTCATATTCAGCTGGTTTTAAAATATCCTGGTCATATTCAACTTGTGTTAAAATATCCTGGTCATATTCAACTGGTGTTAAAATATTTTAGTCCTATACAGGTGGTGTTAAAATATCCTAGTCATATTCAGCCGGTGTTAAAATATCCTAGTCATATTCAACTCATTTTAAAATATCCTAGTCATATTCAACTGGTGTTAAAATATCCTAGTCATCTTCAGCTGGTGTTAAAATATCCTATTCATCTTCAACTGGTGTCAAAATATCCTAGTCCTATTCAGCTTGTGTTAAAATATCTTAATCATATTCAACTGGTGTTAAAATATCGTAGTTATATTCAACTGGTGTTAGAATATCCTACTCATATTCAACTGTTGAAATATCCTAGTCATATTCAACTGTTAAAATATCCTAGTCATATTCAACTGTTAAAATATCCTAGTAATATTCAACTGTTAAAATATCCTAGTCATATTCAACTGGTATTAAAATATCCTAGTCACACCAGAAGAAGCAAGACACTCGCCAGGCTGTAATTATATAGGTTGCTTAATGCTTTCACCTATTTTTCTGTCATTCATTTTTATCAAATTTTTTTTTCTCCCTCCAACATAGAGTAACATTATGGAAGCTGGACGAATTGTTATTTGTATATATAATGCATCAGATATTGAGAGCATTTTCTATTTATATCTCCTGTTTTGTGATAACTGTCTGTAGTTAGATTACAGAGTACTGCTAAGTGTTATATATTTACACACACACACACACACATATATATGTATATATATATATATATATATATATATATATATATATATATATATATATATATTATATATATCTCTGTGTGTGTGTGTATGTATGTATATATATATATATATATATATATATATATATATATATATATATATATATATATAAAATATATGCCTAAGCAGGATTCAATGATTCAGCAGCAGAGAAATGAACCGTATTCGCGGGAAACCTTTTGATATTTAGGTTGCTCTTGAGTTCCCAAATTCCATGTTTGTCGTGGGAAAATGTTTTACATTCCTCCCCCATTTCTGTATCCCCATGACAATAAAACATTTTCCCACGAAGCGTCTAAAATTCACACGCAATTTTTTTTCCCGTGAAAGCGGTACAGATTTTTGTGATGTTTGACGTAGTTGAGAGAGAGAGAGAGTTGTGGTTTCTAGGTACGGGAGTTTTATAAAAAATATAGGGAACACTTTAAGTGTTTTAGAGAGAGAGAGAGAGAGAGAGAGGAGAGAGAGAGAGAAGAGAGAGAGAGAGAATTAGAAATATCGTTTTGACTTTTGTTTGAGTTCAATGACGTTAAGTTTGACGAGGCTTAAGACTTTTTTTTCGAAATTCTTGCCCTTTTTAAATGATTGTCTATCACCAGAAGTTTATCTAATTATTACCCCTTTCCCTTCGTTAATCATTTGTTGATATATTGGTCAGTATTTTCGAATTCTTTGCCTTTTTTTAAATTAGTGTCTGTCACCAGAAGTATATATTATTATTTCCCCTTTCCCTGCATTAATTGTTTGTTGATATATTGGACAATACTTTCGAATTCTTTTCCTTTTTTTAATTATTGTCCGTCACCAAAAGTTTATCTTATTATTTCCTCTTTCCTTGGGTTAATTATTTGTTGATATATTGGACAATATTTTCGAATTCTTTGCCTTTTTTAATTGTTGATCTCACCAGAAGTTCATCTTATTTCGATGTACCTGAATTAATTATTTGTTGATATATTGGACAACAAATTCGAATTCTTTGCCTTTTTTTTAATTATTGTCTGGCACCAGAAGTTGGTCTTGTTATTTTGCTCTCCCTGAATGAATTATTTGTTGATGTATTGGACAATATTTGCGAATTCTTCGCCTTTTTTAATTGTTGTTTACACCAGACGTCCATCTATTATTTTGCTTTCCCTGAATTCATTATTTGTTTGTATATTGGACAATATTTTCGAATTCTTTGCCTTTTTTTAATTATTGTCCGTCACCAGAAGTTTATCTTATTATTTACCCTTTCCTTGGGTTAATTATTTGTTGATATATTGGACAATATTTTCGAATTCTTTGCCTTTTTTTAATTATTGTCTCTCACCAGAAGTTCATTTTATTTTGCTTTCCC
>NC_061106.1:31315994-31318494 GCF_015104395.2 Macrobrachium nipponense
ACATTTTTATTTACCAGATCAAAGCTAATCCCCACAACGAACGTATTTTAAATGACCACTTTCTTGTTCAAGAGTGGAATGGTTGTCTTTTTTTTTCTCCTTTTTTTCTTTTTTTTTTTAAGAAGCATGATAAATGGTTGGGAAAACAGAGGGGAGCAGAAAGTTCCACACACCAAAACGAAAGAAGGGAGCGGATGTTTAAGTTCTCAAGTTACAGTATCAGTGGCGTTGCCAAGCCTTACTGGCATGTACAATGAATCTTCAGATAACAAGAAATTCCAAAGGGCATTTCGTATAGTAATATCTGTACAATTAGCTGAGAGCCATCGCCTTTGAAAGATTCATTATTATTATTATTATTATTATTATTATTATTATTATTATTATTATTATTATTATTCAGGAGATGAATTCTATTCATAGGGAACAACCCCACTAAAGGGGCCAAATGACTTGAAAATTCAACCTTCCAAAGAATATGGTGTTCATTAGGAAGAATCAAGAGGAAGTCAATGGAAAGTACAGAAAGAAGAAACCTCACGTATTAGAATAGAAGAAAATAAATTAGCGCAAATTCAAGATGAAAGTCAATTATTTAGTCAATTGTTTTAACCTGAATCCTGGAATGAATCTCTTATAATGGAAATCGGCTGGAAAGCGTGCTAAAAGGGCACATCTGTTCCCTTGGAAGCAGATGTAGTCAGGTTTATGATGTGAGCTTTCTGAGAAACGCTAACCTACTTAAAAGTCCACTACAATCTCTCGTTCTGATAGACTCCCGGTAGATCTGAAGGATATGATTTACAAATTCTTAAACACAATTGCTGTTAGAAAAAGTACTGAATAACAGGATGGATTGATTTCATTCTTGGAAATACTGGGAACATCAATTTCCATTTAAAGTTCTAAACCATTCAGATCCTAATCCTGTCACATTATTAACATCATTCAAGGGTTGTTGATGATAAGAGCTACTGCCCGAGATCAAGAGCCCGTGCTGGCATAAGGCCAGATTATAGTAAAACAAACACAACAGCAGCAGCCTCTGCAGAAGGCTGTGAAAGGCAGGAACTTGACTTCTAGATACTTGGATCACTTGCTCCCGACTTTGAAGGGCAAGAGAAAGGATTTTAAGGAAGCCACTAATAAAGAAATAAAAAAACGAAAAGAACATTATAAAAATTGAATATAAGAAATTGGAATTAATTCACAGAGAGACATTAAGCTGAAAGCAAGAAATCTTGAATTTTTTTCTGATATGGTCTTATGCCAGCCACTGGCGAGAGCCATAAAGCCATAAAGCTGTCAATAAATTAAACAAAGATTCCCCTAACGTTCCCCAGCGAAGAGAATTAAATAGGAAGGTTTTGATGGAACCTTTGCTGAAGAAATAAATTGTGATGACATACCGACATTTCTGTGAGCGTTGACTTTTCATTTTAGTTTATCTTTCCGTAAAGACTGTTAAAGTCATTGGATACAATGTGTATTTCTTATAAGTATTGGCAGATTAAATCGAATGATACTAAAACTGTTGAAGTCATCGGATACATTATGTATTTCTTATGAGTATTGGCAGATTAATCCGAATGATACTAAAACTGTTAAATTCATTGGATACATTATGTATTTCTTATGAGTATTGGCAGATTAATTAGAATGATGATAAAACTGTTAAAGTCACTGGATACATTACGCATTTCTTATGGGTATTGCAGATAAATTCTAATGATACTAGAACTTTTAAAGTCTTTAGATACATCATGTATTTCTTATGAGTATTGGCGGATCAATTCGAATGATACTAAAACTGTTGTAGTCTGTTGTAGCCATCGGATACATTATGTATTTCTTATGAGAATTGGCAGATTAAGTCGAATGATTCTAAAACTGTTAGTCTTTGGATACATCATGTATTTCTTATGAGTATTGACAGATTAATTCGAATGACACTAAAACTATTAAAGTCTTTGGATACATCATGTATTTCTTATGATTTTTGGCGGATTACTTCGAATGATACTAAAACTGTTGAAGTCATTGAATACATTATGTATCTCTTATGAGCATTGGTAGATTAATTCTTATGATAGTACTACTACTACTACTGAAGTAAAAAGCAATAAAACTCAGAAGCATAATAGCGGTAATGAGTGCTGCTCATTAAATTGGATAGTGGAAGGATTGACTCCGTGCGTGACATTGGATATCCTCCACTCCCCGCAAAATCAACAGCCGTTTGCTGATGACCTTCAGAATTTCTCGTATATTTCTAAATTTAGTTCCTTACAAAGAAATTAGTTAGGCTTCAAGCGTGAAGATAACTCTTCAACCGTTAATGCTTGCACACACCCTCTCTCTCTCTCTCTCTCTCTCTCTCTCTCTCTCTCTCTCTCTCTCTCTCTGTTAAATGATTCAGCTTTCAATTAGGCGAGAACGTTAATTTTTCCAGACCCTTTTTCAATCTGGATTGACTTTCTTCATTTTGCTTTGTAATAAC
>NC_061106.1:31328494-31333494 GCF_015104395.2 Macrobrachium nipponense
TCCCTGTGATGTAGAGAATCTTCTTTTGTCCGGGATTACAAAATCCCTGTGATGTAGAGAATCTTCTCTCGTCCGTGATTACAAAATCCCTGTGTGTAAATCTTCTCGTCCGATTAATCCCTGTGATGAGAAGCTTCTCGGATTACAAATCCCTGTGTGCAGAATCTTCTCTCGTGCAGGATTACAAAATCCCTGTGATGTTGAGAATCTTCTCTCGTCCGGGATTACAAAACCCTCTGTGTTGAGAAAATCTTCTCCCTGTCCGATTACAAAATCCCTGTGATATAGAGAATCTTCTCTCGTCCGGGATTACAAAATCTCTGTGATGAAGAGGATCTTTCGTCCGGGATTACGAAATCTCTTTGAACAAGAGAATCTTTTGTCAGGGATTACAAAAAAATCTTGTGATATAATTGACGTAGTTTTGAATCATTATGGATTTCATTTCGTATGAAATGTCCAAACTAATGAGGTCACAATGCTCACAGAATCGTGTCTTTTATCGAGTCGAAGTAGTTAGGAAACAGATACAATCGGAAAACTCATGACAACAGAAGAAGTCCTTGAATAATTCTCGGTTTTCTTTTAAGTATCTTCGTTCACAAAAGGATGACTAATGACTGAGCCAAGGATATTGTACCCTTCAAGACACAGGAATCCCCTCGGCCAGCACTACTTTAAATCTGAATCTTGAATTCAAAACTATTTTTGGTTCTGGTGAGATCAGGGTAGTAATTAGAGCAAGCTTAGCGAGTCTCTCTCTCTCTCTCTCTCTCTCTCTCTCTCTCTCTCTCTCTGCTGATGAGGATTCTTCCATCTCACAAGTAATCATTTTTTATATAAATATCAATTGATCCCCCCCCCCTCTCTCTCTCTCTCTCTCTCTCTCTCTCTCTCTCTCTCTCTCTCTCTCTCTCAGAAGAGTCGCCTTTAAGTGAAGATAAATACGTGAAAGTGAACAAGAAGCCTGACGTGGACTTCTGAACCCGACCCGGACGTCAGGGGAAACACGACGTTCATGAAAAACGACGTCATTGTATCCTTAAAAACTCTAATGAACGTGGCCTTAAGCCTGGTCAGTTTCCTTATGTTACGGTACTTACATTGTATGGTTCCGGTAATGGCATCATTATCCCTCATCATATACGCTAGAGACCTTTTCTTCTACATTTCAAGCCTCTCTCTCTCTCTCTCTTCTCGCTCTCTCTCTCTCTCTCTCTCTCTCTCTTTTCTTTCTCTCTCTCTCTCTCTCAAATGATCTGTTTTATATATATATATACATACATATATATATATATATATATATACATATATATATATACCATATATATATATATATATATGTGTGTGTGTGTGTGTGTGTGTGTTGTGTGTGTGTGTGTGGGATTTAATAGTATTATATTTCTTATTTTTTTAGAATTCCTCATTTGCGCGTGGAACACTGCCCCTTAATTTAAAGACGAGGAATAATTGAGAATAAGGCCAATGGCACATTTTGGACGAACTTTTTGTAGCGTGTAATTAATTTGTAGTTTCTAGGAGGCCATTATTATACCGAAAGATCATTTTGTACATTATTATTATTATTATTATTTATTATTTATTATTATTATTATTATTATTTATTATAACAACTCCATCATCACACAAAAAGCCTTCATTTTTTTACATTATTATTATTATTAACAACTCCTTCATCATACAAAAATATCTTCTCTTCTTGAACGACGTTATTCCCTATCATCCTCCTCTTTTTCCTCCACATTTTCCTCCTCCTCCTCTTTTCCTTCCTGCTCCTCATTTTACTCCTCCTCCCCCTCCCGCGGTTTCTCTCGGCGCACCGTGTCAGTCCCTCCTCCGTGACCCCATCTTCAGAATTTGCGGGAATCCTGAGCAAGCGAAGTGATGCACGAAGGAAGTCGCTCCGGATTTGCCGCTTCTGTGGGCTCCGAAATCCTCGCAGGGCCTCCGGAGGGAAATGGGTCTTCGAGGAAATCGGGGGTCTTTTGAATAATCTCTCTCTCTCTCTCTCTCTCTCTCTCTCTCTCTCTCTTGAAGTTTGTGTGTTTTTTCAGTATGGCGGTTTTGGGGGTGTGGTTAGAGGGGTGTTTTTTCGTGTGTTTGTGTGTACGTGTTTGTTAGTGAGTGTTCACATGAGGTTATTTATAGGTTTTATTCCTTTCTGTTTGTAAACTGGTTACTCCTTTGGGGCAGTAGCGTCGTCAGTGCACCTCATACCGCGCACTGTAGTCATTACTAAAGGTTCTTTGCAGCGTCCCTTCGGCCACTAGCTGCAACCCCTTTCATTCTCTTTTTCCTGTACCTCTATTCATATTTCATCTCGCTATCCACCCTCTCTTTACACCTCTCCAACCTACTTACTCTCAATTTCCTTTCCAGCTCTGAATGACCTCACAGGTCCCATTGCTTGAGTTGCCGTGACCTTCAGCTGTACAATTTGTTGGTCCAGGAAGGAAGCGCTGGGTATAAGGACTCTCGGAACGAGGAGTTATGGGAAGGATGAATGAGTGTCCGCCTCTGGGCGTTTGGGGTGAGGGAGGGAGGAGGGAGGGTGTCGGTGGCCGGTTGGGGGAGAACAGAGGGGAATAGGAGGAGGAGGTCCTGTTATTAGTTGTGGGAATAAACGGAGGAGGAAAGGGATTTGCCGTGATAACTACCGCATTGTTATGGTAATGTTTCTTTCCTCTTCCGAGAAGTTAGGTAAGCTAAACCCGTTGAAGAATTAGATTAATGTCTGTTATATACATCTCCGCTTCCTGCTTTGAGTTTTTTTTAGTATTTTTTTTTTCTATGAAAGGGAAGTTTAATTTGATGAGCTTCTAAGGTAGCTAGGATATCAAAATTTATCCTTTCGAAGTAATATTCTTTTTCGAAGGATAAAAATTTGATATCCTAGCTACCTTAACAGCTCATCAATCAAACTTTTATTTCATATATATATATATATATATATATATATATATATATATATATATATATATATGTGTGTGTGTGTGTGTGTGTGTGTGTGTATGTGTGTTTGTTTGTTTGTTTCCTTGTCTGTAAATATATATAAAAGATTTGCATGTTTGTATAATGATTTCGAAGATATGTTAAGAAATTAATTAGACGTAAGACATTCCACTGATAAACTGGGTTTCTTGAGACTTCAAGAAACTGAAGTTGACACGTTGTATCCAAAATGACCAGCAGTGTCATTTCGATGTCAGTTCTCCATCTCATTCTAATTTCTGAAACATCATTCCTGTCTTATTTCGTTTCTAAAATGGGTAAAACTAAGAGTATTCAGCAGATCCTGACCTGGTCTTCAGACGCTTCTCCAGGTCACCTCTCCCATCTCGTCCAAATTTACATTCCTATCTCTCCCAAAATCTTAGTACTAGTTGCCAACCTTTTTTTTTTATTTTTTTTTTATTTCACGTGTAATGATTTTATGTATAATAATCTTATAAACAGACAATCCCATGAAACGAAACTAAGACCTCCCTGGCATATGTAATGACTGTTATGAATATCATTATAGTGCAAATCGCTATGTTTAATTCTCAGAAATAATCCTGACAGTATTCCCAGGATGATTTCCTAGTAACAATTGTAATATGTTCTGCTCTGGGGAATGTATAATACGGCAGCAATTATATCTGTTATACATTTTTCTATTTTTTGTCTCTCTCTTCCACAGGTATGGGGTGACTGCAGATGACGCCCTCTACGATTTTTTATGATTGTCGTAAGTCAGATCCTTTCTCTATATTATATATCACTCTCTCTCTCTCTCTCTCTCTCTCTCATCTCTCTCTCTCTCTCTCTCTCCTCCATTTTCATATATATATATATATATATATATTATATATATATATATATATACTATATATATATACATATTTTATGTATATGCATATATATACATATACGTGTATATATTTGTACCAATATTGTATTTGTGGACGGTGATTACGTATATGTTTATACATTGTGTGTGTGTATATATAGAGTGTGTGTGTGTTTCCTTTTAAATGTCACTAGTGGACACCTACTACAGGCGAGGACTAAACCTCTCTCTCTCTCTCTCTCTCTCTCTCTCTCTCTCTCCTCTCTCTCTCTCTCTCTCTCTCATTTATCTATTTATATATAATATAATATATTATATATATATATATATATATATATATATATATATATATATGTGTGTGTGTGTGTGTGTGTGTGTGTGTGTGTGTGCGTGTGTGTGTGTGTGTGTTTGTGAATATATGTACATATATTGTATCTGGTGAAGGTGATTACGTGTATATATATAGTATATATATATATATATATAAATATATATATATATATATATATATATATATATGTATGTATATAATATTTCCTTTTAAATGTCACTAGTGGACACCAGCCACCAGGGGTAGGACGCAACCGCGCGCATTATGGTTCTCAGTGGCAAATGTCGCGTATTTTTTGCCGTTCCAACAAATGTCGCATTTTTTGCTCTTCCACCAGACGAAGTTCACTCCCTCAGTGTAATCATTTGTCGTAGATGCTTATTATGAAACCAGGTGCTTCCTGTGGAATGAGATTGAATAGCGTCGTCACCTGCCGTTATTCCTAGATGTAGATTTGACCTGTCTTGGTGGAATGACATTTGAAAAGGCTGTAGATTTCGTTCTCGAAGAATTCACAGGTGTGTTTTCTAGAAGAACTCACATTTGCGTTCTAGAACTCATGCCTTGTATCGACTGAATTTTTATAAGCGCTTTGTTAAGGGGCTACAGTAGATTCACATCACCGTGCATCTGATGTCTAGGCCCTTCCCTTACGACGCTCCTGTTGGGTGTTGATAAGCCAATCACAGGGCTAGAAACTCTCAGTCTCTCGAGATAGTTCACATAGGCAGGATGTATGTTCCACATCTCCTCAGGGATACTTTAGAAAGACGTATCCCTCATGAGAGGTGGAGCATACATCCTGCCTATGTGAAC
>NC_061106.1:31338494-31355994 GCF_015104395.2 Macrobrachium nipponense
TTGTAGTATTAACAAAGAATATTGCGTGTACAGTCTCTCTCTCTCTCTCTCTCTCTCTCTCTCTCTCTCTCTCTCTCTCACTTTATTTTCCGTTAGTATTAACAAAGATTTCAGAGTGTAGTCTCTCTCTCTCTCTCTCTCTCTCTCTCTCTCTCAATATTTTCCGTTAGTATTAACAAAGATTCCAGAGTATACTCTCTCTCTCTCTCTCTCTCTCTCTCTCTCTCTCTCTCTCTCTCTCTCACTCTTTCCCCAGCATTGTTTGCAATTGACTTGTTGCTTCGCTCTAGTTACAAGTCCGGCCGATCACTCCGGGGCCTGGCTGTAATTATTCCGCATAATTGCTGTTGTAGTATGCGGACGGTATTAAAATTCCTCTCCCATCGAGACTTGGGAATATCGGTAAGAATGACGTTTTCGTAATGGCAAACATTATATTTGCGATGATTATAAATTATTTTCCTAAAAGAAAGATATATATATATATATATATATATATATATATATATATATATATATATATATATATATATATGAAGATAAAATGCCCAATGGCGTTGTATGGTCCTTTTATCTTCATATTATACTGTTGTATTACAGTAAAAGACATATATATATATATATATATATATATATATATATATATATATATATATATATATATATATATATGAAGATAAAATGCCCAAATGGCGTGTGGTGGCCTTTATCTTCATATTATACTGTTGTATTACAGTTAAAAGACATATATATATATATATATATATATATATATATATATATATATATATATATATAAAGAAAAAATGCCCAAATGGCGTTGATGGACCTTTTTTGTTTACAAATATACTGTTGTATTACAGTAAAAGACATTCACACACACACACACACACACATATATATTATATATATATATATATATATATATATATATATATATATATATATATATATATATATATATATATATATATATATATATATAGATATAAGTATATGATATGAGAGAGAGAGAGAGAGAGAGAGAGAGAGAGTACTTTTTGTTATCATTAATGTTCAACATAGTCTATACGGTGGAGATTTCTTCCTCTCTTATTGTATTCAAATCGCAACCGCATTAAACAGGTCACATAACCCATGACAGGCCTTATCTCTTGACCTTAATAAGGAGTGACCTTCGCCTACGTCGGAATGTCTCCGACTGACATCTGTGTCAAAATTGCAACGTAAAGCAGCTTCTTCTCTTGAGACGTTCTGGAATTAGAATTGTTAGCTTCTGAACGGAACCCACAATATGTGAAACGAAGGATAATTAAATTCCATTTGTTTTAAGCGTTATGAATTGAACCCACAAATTTTGAAACGCAAGGATAATATATGCCGTTTGTTTTAAGTTCTAAGTTGAACCCACGATTTTGTAACTCGAAAATGTGTTGAAATAACACGAAAGCGCTTGGTACTCCTATTTTTATTTTTCCTGTGGCCTTAGCTAAATATATTGTCACGCAAGATAGACCTAACTTGTACATCTTCACTAAGAGTACAGTCAACTTTTTTTGCGCCAGCTAGTGTTACTAACGTACTTTTTTAACCATGCAGTACAGTCCATCTTATAGACCGTAAAATACACATAGGTCACTGTGTCTTCAAAAAACATGGCAGCAATTAGATAGAGATCCCATTACACCTCGTATGTTATGACCTAATACCCGTTTGATATACGGGCAATATAATGGATTTAATGTGCCCATATATACGTTACTCTCGGCTTTCTTTCATTTGTAGGATTAGCATATTTTATGCAGCATTTCGTGCTTGTATTAGCATAATTTATAAGGTGGTTCGCCTATTGGTTTGAATCAATTTCTTTTTAATCACTCCAAATGGGATTTGTGTGATACGCTAAACTCACTACACGTGGCAATGAATTAGTAATTTGCATACTTTATGAAGTGACACGTTTGCTTGGCTAAATATAATATATGCATTCATTTGTTTGCAAACGTGTAGTGTCTTACCTATGTTTACTTAAGTTGGGATAGACTAGTAGGCTTTTGCAACGTTCAAAATCAGATTTTAATTTTTTCATAACTAGACGAAGTTCTTAGCATGTATTTCTGAAACGTTAATGTTATAGTAGATTCACATCAACCGTGCATCTGATGTCTAGGCCAGTCCCTTACGACGCTCCTGATTGGCTGTTAATCAGCCAATCACAGGGACTGGAAACTCTCCTCAGTCTCTCTCGAGAGAGTTCACATAGACAGGATGTATGTTCCACCTCTCCTGAGGGATACGTTTTCCAAAAGTATCCCTCAGGAGAGGTGGAACATACATCCTGCCTATGTGAACTCTCTCGAGAGACTGAGAGTTTCCAGCCCTGTGATTGGCTTATCAACAGCCAATCAGGAGCGTCGTAAGGGACTGGCCTAGACATCAGATGCACGGTTGATGTGAATCTACTATAGTAACACTTACTTGGATCTGGGCTGCTGAATTAATGCGTGTTACAGCTGCGTCCTCAAGGAATTACGTGTTGATGTAAGACCGCATTACATTTGAGAGTAATCCTAAATGATTTTCAGTTGATTATTATTTTGCGTCCAGTCCAAGATTAAATTTTGAGATTAATTCTGCAAGATTTTAATTTGGTCGATATTTTGCATCGAGTCCAAGATTAAATCTGTTAATGTGTACTCATGTTCTAAAGACATCGCTGTAAGACCGAACTTCTGAAGTGCCGGCAAGTTACTTCTTTGATATTCATAGAAGTGAAAGGGTTGTTCTTTCTGCAATCCCTGAGAGGATCCTCACAAATTAAACCGTCAATTTAGAAGACCATATTCCGTTCATGATTAGCGAGCCCCATAAAAGTAAAATACGTAGGCGCTTCGTGCGCCAAGCTGTATCGAACTTACCATTGATTTGAATGCTGATGATGTTAATACCTGTGACTGCAAGGCATCCATGTTCCACTTAACATAAGTCGCCTTTGAAGAACTCTGAGTTTCGTACAGGAATCTTACCCATTTATCCAAGCCAAGTAAGCGCACTACTTGCCAATGAATTGGTCATAAAAATGAATCTTAAGAAATAGATAAACAAATGTTTAAATAGATAAATGAATGAACAGCTAAGTGAATAGTTGGAATTTTGGAACAAATATCAATTTGTGTAATCTGGTGCCTTCTCGATTTTCGAGTCAAGGCAATTGACGTCATGGCTGCTCTTGGTTCGTTGAATCGAGGAACAGTGTTGTCATTTATTTATTCATTTATTTATTTCTTAGTTTCCTTTTTTTAATTGGGGCATCAATAACCTAGGCGTTGTGCGACGCCAGTTTTAGTAGCTATAACCAATCAATCAATGTCTCAAGAAAGAAATGCGATATGCGCACCTGGAAACAATCGCTTGTCATTGCAAGTTGTAAAGGCTTCGTTGCCTCCAACCCGTGGCTAGGATTAAAATGCCGGATTTCTTCGCCATAAGGAGAGAAAGAAGCAGAAGTGAGGTGACAGGTGTTGCATAAATTGCGGCTGGGGGTGTGTGTTGGGGGGGGGGGGGGGGGGGGTTGCCGATCTGGAATGAATGTATTCCAGGGCTGGAAATGGAATCCTACCTGGGGGAACCTTTCTTGCTTTGACTTCTCTTTGCTTAATGACCTTGGGCGCCCATCTCATGTTTACCCTCGCTTAACATAATAAGTCTCCATCAGTTCACTTAAATGACCCCTTTATAAGGTGGGCTGACTCGCCCTGATTCCCTTAATGGTTCCTGGGGGACACACACTTCCCAACCGCATCTGTACGTAGTTCCTTTTGCTCAGTGGATACTCTGCATGTATTCCAGCATTCCCCAAACCAATATGTATCGTATCCTAATATACTCTTGTGTACAATGTGTCGGCCTACTTAGCGTACGGAAAAAAAAATTCATAAGTGGCCACGTCAGTTGAGATTTAGAGAGAAGAAAAAACGTCGTCATTGTTGGCACAGAAAATATCCCATCACATTCGTGCTGTGGGTTGTATATGAACGCGCGAGGTATCTGGGAGACGCACCTCGTGTCAACAACAACAACCTGCTTCAGTCAGTGACAAAAATACCACGTATACAGCAGCGCCAGCCGTCGCCTACACCAGGCAAAAACGACGACAGCATTCAGGGAGAGGTGATATCGTACGTGCTTCGAGACCCTCAACACCAGGGTACCAAGGACGACTTGACCAGTTGCATCAGCTAGGCTAGAAGCGACGAGAACGCGCGCACACACACACACACACGTACGCCACCGCCATCAGCTGGGACCCTTTTTGTTTGTCATTATTATTATCATCGTCACTTCTTCTGCTGCTGCTGCTGCTGCTTCCCCAACTGGGTTGCTGTCATGCACCGCCATCTTGAATTCAAGATGGCGGTGTGTCATGTCAGAATAACAATGACAGGCTGCTGACGACGAGGGCATTTGCTGCCTTCGGGAAAACGACTCTGGTGATTGTCTTCAGTGGCATCTTGAGTGGATTTCAGAAAAGTGTCTTATGATTTTATAGATTCTGAGGAGACGTTTTGCCTTTAGTTTAAAAACACGGTAGGTACAGTGGTGTAATTATATATGATATACTATATATATATTATATATATATATATATATATATATATATATGTATGTATGTATGTATGATGTACTATGTATGTATGTATATAAAGACACCATAAAAACGCCAAAATATAAAAGTAAGTACTATATTGACTTACTTTCTACAGTTTGGCGTTTTTATGGGCTCCTTGTATTAGATGGAATTCTGTTGTAACAACATTTTTACCAGTCACATATATATGTGTATATATATACATACACAGAGAACTCTATATAATATTGTCTTCTAAGTAAAATATGCAGTAAAATAATAATTTGGTATTACTGGTCCTGTAATTCACAACGTTTTTCTCTTCCTAGCTACCTCGTTTTGCAATTGATCTTCCTGTCAGAGTAATAGTTCAATAAGGCTTCATCATACTGAAATATAACTTCAATATATCGAAGATAAGGACAGGAATTTTTCTATTGATATTGCTCCTTAAAAGCGGTGATCCAAGGCAACCGTTTTTAAAGGAAATTTTAAATCTAGAGGATCCGTTTTTGGTTGATAATTAATACGTTGAGCGACGATGCTTAATTCGATAACAGCATATTTCTTAAGGAACTTTTATTATTATTATTATTATTATTATTATTATATTATTATTATTATTATTATTATTTCTTTTTTTTATCTCATCCTATTCGACAGGGTGGTATTTATAGTGTGGGGTTCCGGGCTGCATCCTGCCTCCTTAGGAGTCCATCACTTTCCTCACTGCACTGTTTAATTATTATTAATATTATCGTTATTATTATTATATTATGATTATTATTATTATTATTATTGTAGAGTGCTTCCATACTTTATGACTAATCAGAGCCGCAAGAACTTGAGCAGCAAACTTCCACAAAACGGTATTGGACGAGTGGCTTACGTGCTCGCCTACCGATTCGGTAGTCGCTAGTTCGATACCCCGCTCTTCCAACGTGGAATCGGAGGAATTTATTTCTGGTGATTAGAAATTCATTTCTCGATTTAATGTGGTTCGGATCCCACAATAAGCCACGTAAAAAAATCTAATCCTTCGGGCCAGCCCTAGGAGAGCTGTTAATCAGCTCAGTGGTCTGGTTAAACTAAGATAGACTTAGCTTTTCCACAAAACTGGATGTGCAGTTACGAAAAAGAGGAAAATGGAACACAGATGAATAAATACAATTAACAACAATCAAGATATCGGAATACATAGGCTGTAATAAACGACAAATAAAGACTCATAAAACTTATAACCCCCCCCCCCCCCCAAATTCCTATAAACACCGAACCATCCCCTTTCCATATAATCCCAAGATTCTGAGCTTTTCGAAACTGGCTAAGCTACAAATCCCGGTCCCTAACTCGATATTATTATTATTTCCAAGTCCTTAATCTACTCAGAGCCCAGAAGCACAAATCCTGGAACCCGCACAAAGCCTCTTATTCCATGACTTAGAGCCACATAGAGAGAGACTCGCTGCTGCTTGGCCTACATATGTTGCTTCCCTCATGCTTTGTCCGTTATTAGCTGCTTTACGGACGAGGTTGGATGTCGCTCTTTGGCTTCGTGTGCTTACCTTCTTTTTTTCCCCTCTTCTTTTTTTTCTGAGAGAGATGAGAGAGACGAGAGAGAGAGAGAGAGAGAGAGAGCAGCTATTTATTACCATGATATTAGGGCGCTACGGGAATGGGTTTTTTAAGATAATGGCTCTACCTGCTGGGTCGAGGTCGGTAAATTGGTAAATATGACGTCATTATCTTCAGAAAATCTGGGGGAAAAAATTTTGTACACGCGTACATATTTGTAAGTATATATATATATATATATATATATATATATATATATATATATATATATATATATAGATGTGTGTGTAGTGAGATAGTGTGTGTGTTATATATTCATAGATATGATATATATATATATATATATATATATATATTATATATATCATATATATATATATATATATATATATATATATATATATATATATATATATATATATATATATATATGTATGAGTTTGTGTTTTGTATATATCTATATGTAGTATAATATAGCCTCTATATATACATATTATATAATATATATATATACATATATATATATATATATATATATATATATAACCATTATGAGTTTGTGATGTTTCATATGCATGTTTATGGTATATGTGTACGTGTGGGTACATACATGCACTAGTCTGTAGAACGAAAAGGAGTGACCGATTTTAGAAATTTCATTCCCTGATGTGTAACCTCACACATAAGAAGACTTTGCCGGAGAGAAGACTTACACGCATGACTCAAGACAAACGAATCTTCCATTGTTTTCTGGTTTTTATTCCTCATATGAGCAAACTACCTTGAATAAAGGCGTGACCTTGATTCTTCATCTTGAGGTCATGTTCCGCCCGTGTATATATTCTTTTCTTGATTTGTATGAAGGTCGGTATTGTTCTAAGAACCTGTCGGGTAAAATTTACTGGTAAAATGTATTGAAGTTTTGGATTTGGAACATGACAAAATCCATTTGATTATTTTTTATCCATAATTTTCGCCTTCATTTTGAGAAGCTGTCTTGGACTAGGGCCGTATCCTGTTGAAACTGCAAATCATCTTACTACTTAGCAAACAATGATAAACATCATACCTATTTGCATGTCCTCCATGTATTGATTGAATTTAAATTATGAATTGGTGTGGGAGAGGGTATCTGAGCTGGGCAGGA
The DNA here is from genome assembly GCF_015104395.2 of Macrobrachium nipponense. Taxonomy (NCBI): domain Eukaryota; kingdom Metazoa; phylum Arthropoda; class Malacostraca; order Decapoda; family Palaemonidae; genus Macrobrachium; species Macrobrachium nipponense. The sequence continues at coordinate 31,345,844 of NC_061106.1, forward strand.
GACATACCGCGCACATATACCAATATATTTGGATTATGCATTACTCCAACGAGGTGACACCCAGATTTTGCCATCTTATGACACCCAGATGTTGCCATCTTACCACTCCCGGAACATTCTTCATTTTTGTCAGTGAATGTTCTCCTTTCACAGAGTTCTTTGTTGGGTGAGTGGGTGATGTCTCGGCAGTGAATGTATTTAGAAGCACACCAGTTCGTAACTCGGTGACTGGGAAGTGTTGAACCCACTTGTTTTTAACAGTGTGTTGAAAGGTGTGAATGTGAGTATTATGAATGTAGAGCCAACGCAGAAGACAATGAATCTTCGTGGTGAAAAGCCAAGTACATATTTGTAGAGACTGCCTATTGTTATCTTAATATTAACTTTCATTTCTCGGAACTTTCATCACGTGAAGATGGGGAGCATATTTGCCCTCATCTGAACGGAGCGGAGTGAAACGTCTTGGCAATTTATAACGAAAACAAACCTTATTCAGAAATACTTTAGGAGTGATTCAAGTACACATATCTACGAAACGACATACCGTACTAAGAAAAAACTCTATTATTGACTAATCAAGTACACATATCTACAGTCCTCGTCTCATGTTTAGTTAGGTCAGTCTTAAATAGTTTCCTCGCCACTTTTCTTAGGTCTAATTGATAACATCTTTGCAGATTACTAGTTCAGATTACTAGTTCTCTTCCCAACCATTTAGTTACCTGAGCTTAGTGCTTGCACTTGTCTGCGAACCTTCATAAGGAGATTCCAGCACTCGGTTATCTGACCGAAGGTCTGACCGATTTCCGTGGCACCATTCAGTGAAAGACGTAAGAGAAGTATATAGTTTATTTTTTTGCTAGCAACGTCAGCGATACCTTATGCCCGCTTTGCCTTGCCTCCCTCCCTAACGAGGACTGGTGCTAATGACTCGAGACGACCCCTAGTCGCGGGGATCACCCATTCACTCGTTACCGCTAATGACCTCATCAGCTTATGATGGCCTCACCTCGGTCCTTGCACTGCCTTATCCTTTGTTGAGACTATTTCGTTCTCGTGACCTCGTAGTAACAGCCATACGGCAGCTCTCTTTGTTCATATAGAACTTTTCATCGCTGCAAGCACAAACGATAGTTTGTTTGTATGGTGTTTTTCCGTTGCATGGAACTAGTGGTGATTCAGCAACGGGACCAACGGCTTGACGTGACTTCCGAACCACCTTAACTTACCTTACAGACCTTACATCTTGTTCGGATTGCCCCAGGTCCCTCAATGTGAGGCGCCTCTAATGTCTACCAGAGAGTTGCTAGTACATCTTCCGGTATATTTTGCATCTTCCAATCTTGGATGGTCTGGGGTGTAGCTTAGATATTTGTCGAGCTTATTCTTAAACACAACTACGCTCACTCCTGATATATTCCTCAGATGAGCTGGCAACGCATTGAATAGACGCTGATTATCGATGCTGGTGCGAAGTGGATTAATGTCCTGTGTACTTTCCTTATTTTTCCTGGTATAGTTTTTGGCACTATTAATCTACCTCTGCTTGCTCTATCTGATATTTTTAGCTCCATGATGTTTTCGTCTATTCCTTCTATCTGTTTCCATGCCTGAATTATCATGTAGCGTTCTCTTCTCCTTTCTAGACTATATAATTTTAAGCTTTCCCAGTAGTCAAGATCCTTAACTTCTTCTATTCTAGTTGTAAAGGACCTTTGTACACTCTCTATTTGTGCAATATCCTTTTGATAGTGTGGGTACCATATCATATTGCAATATTCAAGTGGACTAAGAACATTTGTTTTATAAAGCATAATCATGTGTTCAGCTTTTCTCCCAAGCTATGAACTCTAGTCATTCAAGTTAAACACAACGATAATAATCAACCTTCAACAAAACATTATATTTTATATAAACAATGTTCTCCCCAATTCTCATCTCTGTCAAATTGACTGAGTATACCTTTTAACTCTGCTAGTTGATCAGACCACCAATTCCTCTACCCTGGCACTCAACCGCCAGTGCCCCTACTTCCCAAAAACACCCCCTCACGAATTCAGAAGCACCCACACCCCCATCACCCGTGCATATATTTAAATTTTTTGTTGAACTTACATCCTTTTCCTTCTTTTAGGTTTTTGCATATTTTTGGATGTAGATCTCTGCAATCACCCTCATAGCCATCTAGGTATGCACATTTACCATAGATTTCATAGTTGTGACATACCTTGAGATGTTTGTAGTAACATCTTTCTCCGAATCTGCAATTCCCTCTTTTCAAGATGTTGCAGACTTTGTCTTTCTTGTCTATATTTTCTTCTTTCCCATCAGTGTGCAGATCTGGGTAGAGCCTCTTCAGGATTTTCTTTTGTATTGTCATGTCGTAATTTACTTCTTCGTATGTATGCTGCTTGATTGCCTCATATGTAGTATTGATGAGTATTTCTGCATCCATACTTTTGTCTTTTTCTTTGTTTTCCTTATTTTTTTTCTGTCATTTCAGTTTTGTTTACTTCTCTTTGTTTTCCTCTTCTTCTTCTTCCTCTTCCTCTTATTCATCCTCAACTATTTGTATATTCAGTCTTGATTTAATAGCATTGTCTATCCATGATAGACATTTTGAGTAAAATATTCTGGTATCCTTTCTCATATCTTGCATTACTTCAGCACATTGAGGATGCGTCGGAATGTTGCATGCAGAACATTTTCTGATCAGGTTTTGTGGATTAACTATGCTATACCACACCTACACAGTTTGCATGCTTTTGGCATTCTTTTACCTATTGCATCAATTAGGATATTCACAATGTTCACCTTATTCATTTTCTTTGTCGGAATATGTTGATTGATGTAAATCTTCTATATGAGTCTCTTGACCACTTAGATTTTATTTGGAACTTCTTCAATTATTTTCAAGATGTTTTCTGTTGATTTGTTCCAGTTTGAAGGATCGTATCCCTCTAATATGTCTATGAATGCTTTTGTATCTTTTTGGTTATGGCTGTTGTTGATCTCATAGAAGAGAAATGCCAGCTCCCTTCCTGCTACCTCATCCTATTGCGAATCTGCCAGACACGCTAAATTTCGCCATTTCTTACCACAGTTGGAACTTACTGCCACCTTGATCTGATTTACAATATTTCACTTGATAAACTAACTTAGTAGACGCTTTATCCTACTATTTTCACACTAATCTTATCACCGACAGTAAACGAACACTTCTAGATATTTTTTCAATGTCCAGACATATGTTAAACGCGTGAAATCTGTTGATTAATCAGACTGTGTGCTGTAACGTCTCACCAAGCAAAATGGCACTGAGAGAAAGAGAGTGAACGTCTATCACCAAAAATACACATCTCTGACCCCTCACTGGAATGCCCGAGATTCGAACTCGCGGCCACCGAGGTGGTACGCCAACAACATAGCGACCATGTCACTGAGGCGCTCCCTAACGATAGGATTTTGTTTTTTGAGACGATTCGGTAACAACCAAAGCGCGCCAAACGCGAGTACCCCATATGTTAAAGCGTAGGTTAAGGTATTTTGTTAGTAAAAACACAAATTACTTTACATTTTGGTATTTTTACAGTATCAGATGCTAAGAGATGTCTTCGTGTACAGAAGTGGCAAAGTTTAGATATTATTATTATTATTATTATTATTATTATTATTATTATTCAGAAGATGAATAATAATATGGAACAAAAATTTGAGTCCCACATTATGTAGACTAAAATTTCACTTGTTTATTTTTTTACTTCTAGTAATACCACTTCTGTAGTTAACGCATAAGGCAGCATAAACAGCTGACTTAGGGCAAATAGCTGAAGCAGCGTTTGAGCGACCTGTGGGAAATCACATTGCTTCGTTTTCTTCTCGTTATTTTTTTTATCCCTCTTTTGTTTCCTCTTTCTCGGGGTTGAGGGGGGTTGGGCGGGGGCCGCCACATACCCCAATCAAAAGTGCCCTCGGCCGATTTATCTTTACGGCCCGTCAGTTTATCACAAACAAATCCCCTTTGACTCAGATGGGATGAAGACGTCGGTCGACAGAGCAACTGTACGTGTATTTTTATGTTTGTTTCCTTTCTCTCTCTCTCAGGGATGCTTTTTTTTATTGAACGCCGTATAATCTAGTACTCCGTAAGTTGGATCTCTTGGTTATTGCACAAATATCAGTTTTGAAGTTTTGCGCGACTTGTATATTGCATTGCAACTTCTAAAGAAGGCATTAATGCCTAAACAGTTTTCTTCTACTTCTTCTTTCCTCTTTCTTCTTTTTCTTCTTATTCTTCTGGGATTCTGAGATTCACCCGAGGGCTCAATAGATGTAGCATACTTCTACAGATAGGATTCGGCGTAAAAAAAAAAAAATAAAAAAAATAAAAAAAAAAAAACTTGTAGTATCGTGGGGACACTGACTGACATCTCAAAAAAAAAAAAAAAAAAGAAGAGGATTCGAAGAACGCTTGCCCATACATACATACATACATATATATATATATATATATATATATAATATATATATATATATATATATATATATATATATAACACACACACACACACACACACACACAACAATAACTCAGCCTTGCTCTTATGGTTTCTTTAATAGTTTTCCATCAGTAGCCTTCGTAAGTTCAAGCGAAGACCCAGTGCCTTAATACTGTTCTTGCATTTTAATATATTCTTATCTACTTATTAATTTTTTTTTTCTTTTTTAATAATGAGATCTCTGCTTTCTGTATTTCCATTGACCTCCTCTTGCTTCTTCGTAATGAACACCGGATTCTTTGAAAGCTGGTGGGCTTGTTCCATATGAATAAGTTTCATCCTCTGAATAGAATGAATAATAATAATAATAATAATAATAATAATAATAATAATAATAATAATAATTAGTCTATGGGCTGCATTCCCGCCCTTCCCCCAATGTGTCGACAGGTGCAAGTGGTATTTTTCTGTGTGTAGGCGGTACGTATACTAAAGAAGGTGCACATAGACTGGGCGTACGCGGTTGCGTGCCTTTACTATTTTGTCTGTAAACGCAACTCAAGGGGCAATTGTATCCCCATTTATACACGTTTATATACTCCCTGGTTAACCCTGCGAAAGGAATGTGGGGGTTGAGGTTTCGTGAACGGCTGAAGACATGTGGCAAACACATCATCGTAAGAGTGACGGCTCTTACCCTGGAGCCAACTTTCACTTCTGGCTGACAAAAGAGCCCTTTCGACTGGGGAGGAGGAGGAGGAGGAGGACGACTAGGAGGCCCCATCGCCACCCATTCGTCATGATCGCAGCGCGCGCGTATAAAGCATCACTTCCTACAAGAGGTTTTTACTTTTGTTTGTTAAGGCTTCACTTGATTTGTGTGTTTACGTAAGAGCGCGAAGGAGGAGGCTATTATAGGGGTGGGTGTGGCGCGCGGTGGGTCTTCTTCTTGACCCCCTACGAAAACCCATTCTCCGAACAGGTGTTCAGTTGTGAGTCAGAGCGATCGTCGGGTTCTACTTCCTGATTTCTTGGATGCGAGGATTATTCGTGTCGCATCGATTAGTGATGGTTAGTTGGTGCACCTTGTCTAGCCAGATGTTTAAAAAGAAAAAAAATTGTTTTGCTTGCTATAGTAGATTCACATCAACCGTGTATCTGACGTCTAGGCCAGTCCCTTACGACGCTCCTGATTGACAGGTCTAGAAACTCTCATAGACATGATGTATGTTCCACCTCTCCTGAGGGATACGTCTTTCAGAAGCATCCCTCAGGAGAGGTGGAATATATACATCCTGCCTATGTGAACACTCTCGAGAGACTGAGTTTCCAGACCTGTACCAACAGCCAATCAGGAGCGTCGTAAGGGACTGGCCTAGACATCAGATGCACGGCTGATGTGAATCTACGATAGTTCCTTGAAAAGCATCCAGTTCTTTTGTCATTTTAAGGGTAGACATTGATATTTTCCCTACTCACGTTCTTATGTTCTTGAATAATTTTATAAATAATATATGTTTCCCTCTCTCAATCTCATTTATACATGCGGTGCACTTTAGGATTCACTTAAGGTTCTTTGCAGCGTGCCTTCGGCCCCTAGCTGCAACCACTTTAGTTCTTTTTACTGTACCTTCTTTCATATTCTCTTTCTTCATCTTACTTTCCACCCTCTCCTAACACTTGATTCATAGTGCAACTGCTTTGAGGTTTTGCTCCTGTTGCACCTTTCAAACCTTTGACTTTCAATTTCCATTTCAGCGCTGAATGACCTCATAGGTCCCAGTGCTTGGCCTTTGGCCCAAATTCTATATTCAACTCAACTCAGTTTAATTTATAAGGCTGTTGATTATTTACATTTAAGCGGCGCAGCACCTTCTATGAATGGTGGTCCATACTTCTGGTTCCGTGAGTAGATCAAAGATCATATTGGTACTGAAGTTGCGGCTGAATCCGTTTTGTTCTTCCTAGACAAAACAAGGCAGTGGGAGTTTTGCTTTATTTGTTGTGCCTTTTTCGTTCTGTTATTCCGTGTAATATTCTTTGTTTCTTATGAGTGGTTTTGCCATCGCTTGAAAAATCATGCTAGGTAACACACACACACACATTATATACTGTATATTTATATATGTGTATGTATGTATGTATGCATGTATGAAATGTGGCAATGTATGTTTGTAAAGAGAATAGAAGAAAGGGATTGCTGTTGCAACTCCGCATTTTATTAATGAGTATGAAAACCGAAGGAAGAGTATTACAAGGAGTTACAATGATTAGGATGTCTCAAAGACTTGTTAGTCCATTTGGTGACCAGTGCCATTCACTAGACAGAAAGAGAGAGAGAGAGAGAGAGAGAGATCCAGGATGGGGCGATAGAAGGAAGTGAGAGAGAGAGAGAGAGAGAGAGAGAGAGAGAGAGAGAGAGAGAGAGAGAGAGAAATTCTAGTATACATAATATGAATAGGGTTCGTCTTCTGACTAATAATAATAATAATAATAATAATATTAATAATAATAATAATAATAATAATAATAATAATAATAATAATAATAATGATTGCAGGTCCACAATAATATCGCATGTGAAGTATATAAAGTGTTTAATGATACTTCACATGCGATATTATTGTGGACCTGCAATCATTGTTATCATTTTCGACACTGAAAATTGTGCCCAATAATAATAATAATAATAATAATAATAATAATGGTAATAATAATATTAATAATAATATCTAAACTTTGCCATTTCTGTACACGAAAACATCTTTAGCAGGTATGGAATGAAATTTTGAAATTAGAAGTTACAATTCAGTTTTTTAGTTTACGATTATTGTATGGAACACTCAAGACTTAAACAATACCCGATGACAGAAAAAACTAGTGTTATGTGACAGACCTGTTACTTTATAAATCCTCAGCGCCCTGTTGTTGTTGTTGAAGATTAAGCTGGACTTATGCCAGCACGGGCCCTTGCTCATAGAGCAGCCCGTAGAGTCTCGGCCGCTCTGCGAGAAGGAAGACAACCAAGAGTCCTTGGTAACAAGAAGCCATTCCCCCTGGGGGGGGGGGGGGGGGGGGGGGGGGGGGGGGGGGGGGGGTGGGGGGGGATCTCATCCCGTGCGTGAACCCAGACAAGAAACAGGAAGAAATTCAGGTCTGAGTCCAGAGCCATTATTCCACAGCTCCCGGCCGCCAGAGAGCAAGACCACGGCCCCAAATTCCGGCTGCTATCTCGGCTCGCTCGGCTCGGCCTATTCCGCCGGCTGCGGCTCTAGGAGTTTGCTGACGGAATATTGAATCAGCCGTGAAACAATGACTCCTTTTTTTTTTCTTTTTTTTTTTCGGCGATGAGGAACGCAGCCAGGAAGGGCTTGGGGGTGTTGTGGGGGGGGTGGGGGAGGGGGAGGATGTTTTTTTTTTTATTATTTGCCATAATGCGGAAGGTGGGCTGAACCATGTAGGCCGAAACTTATTTTCTCAACTCTTCCTATGCTACAACACATGAGAATTCCTTTATATATATATATATATATATATATATATATATATATATATATATATATATATATATATATAAATATATATTGTCTGTGTGTGTAATTTTGATAACCACAATACCCTCGTAAGTTCTCGATTTCTTCACATTTTGAAAACGCTTGTTAAAACAAAGCCTGGATATATTACATACATATATATGTGTATATATATATATATATATATATATATATATATATATATATATATATTATATATATAATCTCGCAAGATTAGAAGTCATACGATAAAAAAATTAAGTTCCTAAACGCTAAACGTTCGGTAGATAAATCCGAATAATTATCAATTATCTTTAAACCCACATAAAAACAAAGCAACCCAATCTGATGATAACTTCATGGGGGAAAAAAGACACTCCTCCCTCGTAATATTCCTGGGATTTCATACACAGTCTCATCAGACGGTGGGTAAAGTTTCGGACGTCTCATTACGGCAGGATTTCTTGACGCAGAGGGAAAATGTGGATTATTATTTTCATCGCGAGAGACGACGCTGGCCATAACATCTGGAATGAACTCGTGTTTTGCGTTGCTTCCTCCATTCCCAGTCTCACAGACAGCGAGGTTTTAGGTACACAGAAATTTTCCGTATGTGGGAGGTGAAGTGTATGTGTGTGCGCGTGTTATATATATATATAATATATATATATATATATATTATATATATCGTATGTATATATATATCGAGCTACAAATGTCCTTTAATATCTATTCGCTCTACCCCGGAATTAATATATTTTTATATGTGTTTAACCTAGGCGGAATTTATTAAGCGATAATAGAATTGCCGGCAGAACAGGCGCGAAACCATAGACCTCTCAATTCCAGGACTGGCAGTGAAGCCTTAGCCAACCCCGCCACTGCCAGTCCTGGAATTGAGAGGTCGATGGTTGCGCCTGTCGGCCGGCAATTCTATTATCGCTTAATAAATTCCCCTCGGTTAAACATATATGAAAATATATTAATTCCGGGGTCGAGCGAATAGCTATTAAAGGACATTTGTAGCTCGATATATATATGAATCACGGTAATGTGATATGACACACACACACATATATATATATATATATATATATATATATATATATATATATATATATATATATATATAAACATTTATATATAATACTTACATCATTAAATACATCATCACATCTACGTGCTTACATACATACACAATTCACTTAATGTACACGCTCACGTACACCAGAATGCAAACTAATCCGTCTGATTACGGCCCTTTGGCAGCTTAAAATATTTTCAGCCGTACGGAAATTCCTGCCGTTAAGCGCCACAAATTTGTCCGAAATTCATCCAGTGATTTTTTAGTCATGGCAATTTGCTCTATCAATATTGTCAGCGAGTTCAGGTTACGTTCATTCTCACCAACACACTTTGAAATCTGTTCTCGGCATTCTTTGGTAACAAAATGAGGCTTCAGAGTGAAATTCCTGTAACAATAAACATACCTGCGGTTGCGATATCGAGGTGTGATTTTTAAATTATATTCCATGTTTTCTCTAAAAACATATTTTGAACTAGAATACTTTTGGGGAATTTCTGAATTCTGATTAAATTTTGTTGCGCATATTGAGGCATGATTTTTTAAATGACATTCAGTGTTATCTCAAATAGCATGATTCCTTTTTCCTTTTAGGAAATTCCTAATTTCTGATTAAATTTGCTTGCGATTTTGAGGCACGATTTTTATTAATATTCAATGTTTTCCCGTAGTGTAGTTACATTTAAGGCTTATGATTGCCTTGGGAATGAGTGCTTTTGTTCATTCACTAAGATTACATATCATCAACGATGTGCAGACTTGCTTTTTCTTTTATAAACCTTGAGAAGAATGAACAACCGTAATTTTCCTATGTTTTCTTTTTTTTTTCCTTTTTTTTAAATAAACGTCAGGGGAATCTTAGACAAATCAGAGTAATTTAGACAATCAGAGTACAGATGTTTTCGTGTTGAGTGTATAATGCTCACTCTTTTGCCAAACAAAATTGCGTCTTCTTTGATTGGGAACTTCAAAAATGACTTTGAATTTCTCGGGAACCACTTCGCGTAAATTTATTGATTCAATTTTTTTATTCAT
>NC_061106.1:31360994-31363494 GCF_015104395.2 Macrobrachium nipponense
TGTAAAAAGAATGAGAGGGGTTGCAGTTAGTGGGCCGAAGGGACGTTGCAATGAACCTTAAGTAATGCCTAAAGTGCAACGCGTGAGGTGCACTGATGGCACTGCCACCCTGCGGGGTAGACCATAAAAGTTTAATCATCTTTTTGCTGTGGTCGCTAAATGTTGTGTGTTAGTTTTGGCTTTTTATGAGGATTAATCTTATTTTATACCGTGTAATATGTCATAAATGATTTGTGTTTATGATTTCCCACCACATATATTGTTGGGAATTTCCTTGTATGTACAGTACTATTAACACTTGTAGTAGTTAATACCACTGGAAGCAAGCAACTGCTGTTGAGGCTTCATTATACAATTATTATAATTGGTGAAACAGATGGACTACGATATAAGAGGAAAAATATATATTTAAACTTATAACGTTGTGGATTAGTCTCACCATTTTTTTATCACATATGTCATGAAACAACAAAGAGGTTTCATCACCTATTTGTCATGAAATAACAAAGAGGTTTTGTCACATATAAGTCATGAAATATCAAAGAAGTTTCATCACATATAAGACATGAAATAAAAAAGAGGTTTCGTCGCATATAAGTCATGAAATAACAAAGAGGTTTCGTTATATATATCATGAAATAATAAACAGGGTTGCAACACATATGTCATGAAATGACAAAGGTTTCATCACATATAATTCATGAAATAACCGACACTGTTGACTTGTATTTTTGGAAATCGAGCGAAGTGTTGATAAATCAAGAAAAAATTGATTGTCGCAAAACAAAAGCGTGTTCGTTTCAGTAAAGGTTTTGTTGGTGTTAATGACCATTTTTGGGCAGAATTTTGTTAATATTTTTACGGTGTTTCTTTTATGGCAAAATGATTTACAATTTCAAAATGGAAACTAATTAGTTTGAACATTCAAGTTTTACATTTTCATCTTTTTATCTAAATAACAAACTCTCGCATGGAGGTCAAACTCATATTTTTTGTTTTTTATCTCTTGGCAGGTTTTTGATGAGCTTCTGGCCAACTAGAGGGGGCTGGGGGCCCCTGAGGCCCTGTGGCGTCCCTGAAATAATGTCCCTTTGGCTGGAGTGAAGCGAACGCGGAGGGGAGACTGCTCGGGGAGGGCTTTCAGAGTAAGGGCGGCTTGGGCCTGCCCTTGCGACGCGGCCCGCCTTTTGGAAGTCCTCAGGATGTCCTCCGACGGACGTTGACGCCAGCGGAGGAGAGTTATCGGCGGTCACCGAGAAAAAAGCAAAAGCTACCGACATCGACAACGGATATGTCACGCTGACGTCACTCACTCACTCACTTACTCATTGTCTTCGGGCGCTCTCCTCTGCAAACTTAGGTAGCGACACGCCATCCACGTACCCACACGCGCATTCTCTCTCTCTTTCTCCCTCTATCTATCTCTATCTCTCTGTCCCTGTCTCTCCTCATTCACACCACCTTTTCTGACACACGTACGTTCTTCTTACCTGTTCCTTGTTCTGTTAAGTTCCATATTTCATCTGAGCCCCTTGTCACCAACTTTATTCCGACCAATCAGAACGCAAGAGCATAATCAGTCAACGTTTTCATTGGCCGAATGTGAAAAGAGAAACGTATTTTACCCACCTACAACAAACTTGTTTACAATCCTGAAAAATAAAAAAAAAAAGTCCAGGAAAGATGTATCGAATATGATGTGGTGCCGTCTCGACTGAAGCCTGTGTCAGTTATTATGAAAAGTTTCAAAGTTCGCGTGAGGCGTGAGGAGAGAATGCTTTAACAGCGGAGGATCTGAAGCAAAGAAAAAATAGTGGAAGTAACTGACGAGGGGAGACAGAATATTTGATTCGAAAATAAAAGTGAAGTAGTGAAGGTTATCGAGAAACGTTGACCTTGACCTTCGAGCGTCAAGGTGTGCCCCATTCGAAAGGTTCGTCTCCTCTTCCACGATGCCCAACATGAACCTCAAGAAACTCTGGAGGAAAAAGAGCGTCACCATCACTGAATACGACCCCACCTACAAGGTCGTGTACCTGGGGAATGTCCTCACAGGATGGGCCAAAGGTGAGTGTACCTGCTCTAGCATGATTTTGTCCTATATTTTAACTTTTTCCTCCGGTTGCTCTTTCTGCTTTTTGGCAGAACAGAGACGTTGATATCCAGGTTGTGATTGTGGCACTCGTTAAGAATTTCCCATTCTGGCCCTACGTACAAGGTCGCGCATCCTGTGACGATGGCTCAGGGCTAAGTCACTGCTCTATCATTATTTCGTCCTATAATCTAACCCCCTCCTCCTCCTCTTCCATCCTTCTTCTGCTTTTTGGCGATAAAGGAGACGTTGATATCCAGGTTGTGACTCGCTAAGAATTTCCCATTCTGGTGGTCAAGTAGGAACAGTATGCTTGTCTGCTGTTTGTCGCAGCCGATTGTTGTCTCGGTAGTCAGGAAGTAATTTGCTTTAAGATACCTTCGCTCAGTATATTTTGACGTCTCATGG
>NC_061106.1:31370994-31393494 GCF_015104395.2 Macrobrachium nipponense
CGTCGTAAGGGACTGGCCTAGACGTCAAATTCACGGTTGATGTGAATCTACTATAGTATATTTTAAGCCGTTTTATAGAAAATAAGACGTGAATTACATTAACCCTTGAACCAGACAGCGCGATTTACAGTGGACCTATGAATTACGGAACCAATTTTCATTCGCTCGGATTTATTGAGGCGTCACTTGGTCCAGTTCCCTCTCTAGAAGAGCCACCTCGGTCATTCTTCCCGGTTTTGTCTTCCAACATCGAACAACCCCAGGATATTGATCGCTATGTTTGTGTGAGACATTCCATTGTTTGTGTATCTTTTGTTAGGTCTTACGACGGCCGAGAAAAATGGATTGTGAAAGGGGGTTTTCGCTACATTTTCTTTAGAACATATGCAGTAAGTAACAAATAGTTGCATTTAGAGATTAAAAACCTCGCGTGTCTTGACTAGGAAAGGTTTGGTTGGTGTTGCTATCCTCTGGTTCTTGGAAGTCAGTCATATTTAACAGACGTAGCGGTAATTATGCAAAGGATATTTAACAGACGTAGCGGTAATTATGCAAAGGATATTTAACAGACGTAGCGGTAATTATGCAAAGGATATTTAACAGACGTAGCGGTAATTATGCAAAGGATATTTAACAGACGTAGCGGTAATTATGCAAAGGATATTTAACAGACGTAGCGGTAATTATGCAAAGGGCACTTGCGTGAACAGAAGTACAGTAAGTGTATTCGATTAAATGGACGTCCTTCATTTTTATAGGTTTAATTTAATTGACTTCGGAATGTCGTAAGCTTATTAAGAAGAAGTCTTTAAGTATCTTGGGATATTCTGGCTCCGTGACTAGTTAATTGCTGTAGATAAAACTGGACCATGTAAAGGTGAGAGACGCTTAGGTTAATGAGAGGGAAGTGAATGGAATGTAGAGGCGCTGTGACCTATGAGGTCATTCAGGCACTGGAAGGGAAATTGAGAGTAGGTAGATTTGAAAGGTATAAAGGAAGGAAACCTCAAAGCAGCTGGTGTTAAGTGGATCTTAGTTTTACCAGACCACTGAGCTGATTAACAGCTCTCCTAGGGCTGGCCCGAAGGATTGGATATTTTTGCGTGGCTAGGAAACAATTGGTCACCTAGCAACGGGACCTACAACTTATTGTGGGATCCGAACGACATTATATCGAGAAATGAATTTCTGTCACCAGAAATGAATTCCTCTGATTCCGCGTTGGCAGAGCCGAGAATCGAACTTCGGACCACCGGATTGGTAGCCGAACACGGAAACCACTCGTCAACGAGTAACTGGCAGCTGGTGTTGTTTGATTATCTTATGTATTGGGCAATTTTTTGTTTAATTTTGCTTTTAACCTTCCTTAACTACAGTTTCTGTCTTTACCCAATTTGGTGTTTAAATCTGCTTGTTAGGTATGTTGTTTTTATATTGTTTTGTAAGAGTGAGAGCTTTTATTGTGAGCACGTTTTCTAATGTGTTTTCTTCGGCATTGCAATGTTATATATTACCAGCAATTTTTAAGCCCAGTCAGCAGTGGCGGAACATAACCTTAAGTATTGAAGATACAAATAGTAAAACAGAGTGGTTTATCCATATTTAAACCATGGCATGATGTTACAGTGGTTTTTTAGGTACAAAACTCATCATAGTAATACACTTCTTTTTGTATCGTTTGACTTTAGCGACCCGTGAAATTCAGGGGTTTCTCTTTGGCGACGCCCGGCTTCAAAAATCATTCGTTTTCTCTTTAATTTCGAGTTTAAACTCGAGAGTGGTGCTTTTCTTCTTTTTCACTTTTAAGATGGTTTGATTGTGTATGCGGTTTTTTTTATTTAAGTACTTTCATTTTCACTTTCAAGATGCTTCATCACTTTTAAAATGCTTTGACTGTGCGCCCGCGTGTGTGTGTTTTATTTAAGATGCTTTGACTGTGCGTATGTGTGTGTTTTAATGCTTTTCATTTTCACTTTCAAGATGCTCTGTGCGTGTGTGTTTTTTATACATTTGATGCCAATTCTATTCTGCTTCTTTCTCGTGAAAATGAAGAAAATATTTTGTTGTAGCGGAACAGTTGTTGTGTTTGCGATTTTGTAATTCCTCTTATTATGGTGGATGGTTCTCTAATCTGAAGAATCCTCTTACCGCTGTACAGTAATCTTGTGATGTCTGGTGGAATAGGCCCTTTCCAGCCGTGTGTGCCTCGGCAGTTTTGTCATGTTACTTTAGTAAAACAAGCTATGGTAGTTTATCGTCGAATGTGGCAGAGAGGCTGGTCTCCTTTGCGTTTCAACAGCTGACGTGTTTATGAGAATGTACTAAAAAAATTTGTCATTTTTTAAGAAGTTGCAGTGCCAGAGTTATTTAGTACTAAAAAAATTAGTCATTTTTCAAGAAGTTACAGTCCTAGAGTTATTTAAATAATTTAATCAGAACTTCCGTTTAACACCAGATTCGTTATTATGTGAATCATATATCAATTCTTGCGTTTATTAACAGTTTTATAAGTTTTCGTTTTTTATTGGTGCCGTCATTGCTTTAAATTTACGACGTATATTGTTTTGGATGACTGATATTGAATGTTATTTGTCTTAATTATTAAAACAGTTGTCAAATTTAAATACCGTATTTACAGCAGAAATTGTGTATTAAAATTAGAGTCCATTCAGTGCGATATTGCACTCTGAAAGGTATAGCTTAAGTTGTTGTTTCCACCATCAATTATTCCCTCCTCACTTGTTCCCCAATTCTTCCCCTTTTCTACTCTACTTACAAGTAATTCTTCGTTAATGTCCTCTTGTACTGTCAGATTCACCTAGTTTAAAGCCACTACCAGGGAGAAAAAACAAAGGCCAATGCTATGAGGGGCTGATGCTTCTTTATTTATTATACTAGCCGAACTGGGGAAAACCTACGATAAAAATACAGTACTCAGAATTGCGCAGAACAGTAACCAGAAATTGCTACGATAAAATTACAGTAGTCAGAATTGCAGCAGTAACCAGAAATTGCAATGTATAAAAACAATTAAATTGCAGAAAATTGCTGACATTAAACAAGAGATGTACAAAATTTGACAATGTAACATTGGTAATGTCTGATGGTAAAACGATTCATGTTTTCACACGAATCCTGTAATTAAATGGACGAATTTTCAGAGTCGACTAGAAATACATATACAAAGAAACGTCGACAATGACATAAACCACGACTGTTCTGATTAAGGATTAACGTCTTGTGAACTGTACCTAATTCTCTGTGACGCAATGGTGGTCTCTTGGTCTTTGTTTTCGAGAATGATAAGAATGTAAGATATGGTCCTACTTCATGGGATTTCCTCTTAAGCTTGCAGCTCACCGAAACGTTGAACATTTCTGCTGTTTGGCAACGGTGCCGTTGTGTGTTAGGGTAAAGGATCTCCTCCTTTAGAGAGTCTTGTGTTAATTCTTATCCTTGTAAGACATTCCTGGTTTGTCGTCAACTTTGGTTTTTGATGAAAATTGTACATTTGTCCAAAAGTAATCGGGTCCTATAAGTATACAACTTATCGCTATCGCTTTTCCAGCTTTACGAAGCCCGGTGTCAAAATATCTGATTGGCAGCCTACCTAGTTTTGTAAACAAAATTCACTTCAGAAGGTATTTGTTGGTTGTCAAGACAATTGCTACAAATACCCATCGTAGTTTCTGCTGTTGTGCATAAGGTGGCTTTCGTGCCCCACAGATTTGGCTTAACAACTTTTGTGCCTCATTAAGTCTCTTCCAATTACCGAATAAAAAGAATAACCTGAATGATGTTTCCACTGATTATGTTGGCAGTGCAACGTGATTTCAGATGCCAGAATTTTCTCCTCACAGTTGTCGCTAATTATTATTGCATTCCATCAAGGTTAAAGACGTTGGGCAGTTTCCTTACCTTAACTTAACTGGATTGGCAGTTTCCTTACCTTAACTTAACTGACTGAACATATTTTTCTCCAACATTCCATCAAAGGTTCAAGGCAGTTTCCTTAACTGACTGAACAACCGTCTTCTCATCCAGCATTACCTTAACTGATTGAACGCATTCTTCTCCTCCATCATTCCATCCAGATTGGCAGTTTCCTTTAAGTGACTGAACAGTGTCTTTCTTTCACATGTCCACAAGATGTAATATGTTCTGGAATATCAAGTTACTATAAGACATACAATCATCTTCCCTGTTGTCTTTATGACAATCATCTTCTCTGTTGACTTCATGTAAAACGGTCACAAGTAGGCACATGATGTTCTCCACTAATGGGTCTCCATACACCTCATTACAAGTGAATGATCATGAACAACAACAGCGGACTTTGTGGTGCTCCTCATCTTCCCCACTATGTCCAACAGCAGCAGCAGAACTTTGTGGTTGTGGTGCTCCTCGTCTCTCAACTATGCCTAGTTTGAACCTCGAATTTAATGAGGAACAGCAGCAGACATTGTAGTGTTTAGTGTTCCTCATCTACCCCCACAATCTTCCCTCATATTTGACTTGTTGGTCTGCCACTTCTTGTATTGTTGTAGTAAGTTGTTTACTCCTGCCCTCCATGTACAGTCAGTTTTAACATAATGGCTTCTTTCTCAGCGATAGCCAGTTTAGCCTTTGCAACTTGTGTGCTGGCACATTTCCTGAAAGGCCTAGCAATATTGCCTGATGCCATTAACTCCCCTACATATACTTAAACTGCCTGGGAATACTAACCACATGGTCTTATCCTGTGTCATTTGATTGGCTAGCTTCCCAGCATTATGTGGATCAAGTGGTCTTTTTTTTTTTTTTTTTACGACGGCAGTCAAAAGGGTCATAGCAGGAGCCCGTCCAAATCTCGGAACTTTCTTCTTGTAGATCGGTGTTCATTTTTTCTACGATGCAGTCCAAAGGGTTATATAGCAGGAGAACACTACCAGGAACAACACTAGGGCCAGTATAAGCGGGAGCTGATGGTTCTCTTTCTTTTCACTGGCAGTACCGGTGGAAACCTAAAATGAAAAGTGCAGATCAATGAATGAATTACAATGTATAAGACAAGTTATTTTGTCGATATTATTGAATGAAATTACAATGTATAAGACATTTTATATTGTCGTATTAATGAATGAAATTACAATGTATATGACAAGTTATATTGTCGATACTATACTTGATATTTCCAAATTTTACAATTTAGCAGTGTTAATATCTAGTGCAAATCTTCATATTTCCACAAAAATCGGATGAATGTTTCAAAATAGTCACTGTTACACATTATCTAAAGAAATGTTGATGATTACACTAACAGTTCTCCACAGATTGTGTTCTAATCTAAAGACATGCTTCGTAAATCTCAAGAATTGCGTCCACAGATCGATTAAGAAGGTAAAACAAGACGTCCATTCCGGTTAAGATATCCGAGTCGGACCTCTGCAAAATCCATATATTTTTGGATAAGTTCAGTTGCATATTTCTCAAATAAGTTGATAATGTAATCCTCAAACTGTCATAAAATCAAAATATAATAAACATGTGACATCTACTAGATAACACTATTTCAGCTTATAATCAGTGTTGAAAAATGAAATATTATATACAGCATACATTTTAAACACATTACATGCAGATTAATATAAATTACAATGTATAAAATAATTAAACTGTAGGTATTAAACATGAAATTCCAAAAATTTTACAATTTAGCAGTGGTATTGCCTGGTGGTAGAACTGTCCTTCTTTCCACTTGAAACCATAAATATATGAATGTATATTCCACAGTTGTAACCCCTTAGAGAGATACATTATACTAAGAAATGTTGACTTATACACTTACAGTTGGGTTCTCCACAGATGTGGTCTATTCCAAAGGTATATACTTGAATAAATCTCGAGAATCACATCCACAGATCATATGCACTTATCGATTAGAGGCAGTGAGGTTAAGATCCGAGACAGACATCTATAAAATACCAAAGATTCTCGAATTAGGTCACATACATAATTCTCAAATAAGGTGCAAATATAATCCTCCAAAGTATTGAAATAGCGAGATGCAAATTTAAATATATTAATCCATGTAAATGCAAATATAAAATTCTATATAGTACAGCAACTTCTCTTCTCCTTTTGCTACAGCCAGTAATCACTACTACATAAACTGGCTCACCTATTATAGTGCTACTTACCAGTCTTTCTCCTGGGATTCCTCTCTCTCTATTAATTTGCCATCAGGCCACAGATCCAACATTTTTATGAAAGATGTTCACCCCTCCTCTTGCAAGAAGTGTTCGTAGTCGAAGTCTGTGGCTTAATCTCATTTCTAATAAGCCATCGTCTTTCAATTTTCTTGCCGATATCAGTCGTACTTCAGTTTGCTTTCCCGGTATCCAAGTTCTTCATGTTTTCTGCCCAAGTCCTTTCAGTCTTGCTGCTGGTCATTCGTCATCACGTCTTTTTTGTTTTCTGAGAGCTTCATTTTCCTCTTTTGTGAATCATTTTCTTGGATCATATTCGTTTATAACATGGCAGCTTTGTAGCTCTGTTCTATTAGGCTACTTGACGCTAGATATTCAACAACATACTCATTCCAATTTCCTAATGTCACACCAACATTATTTCTTGACCTTGTCGTTCACCGTGTAGTTTAGTTTACATTTAGCACTTGGTCTCATGCATCTTACGTGGTTCATCTCATTTAGCACTTGGTCTCATGCATCTTTCGTGGTTCATCTGTTTGATTTTGTCCACACACGAAGCATTTGTTTTTCCGCTACATCTCATCTCCCTGGGTCCTTTTAACAACCCCCATAATTGGCTGTAAATTCAAGAAACCCGTTCTGCCGGTGCTCACCGGAGCCTCTTTAGAGCTGTAGTCCTGATCTGATCCTGGCGCGCGGAACCCAAGACTCATCCCATATGAGGAATGCCTTCGACCTGCCACAGTACCGATGACTCATAACTTGCCATGAAGTCGGATCTAACTTTTCTGGTCCTGTGGTCTTGTTGTTGCTAACCAAAAAGTTTTGGAGGTGATCTTGACCATCTCTCTTTTAAAAATCAACCTGTAAGGTAGCTTGTAGTTTTCAGTCCAATATTCTCTCTTCTTACCTTCACCTAAATCGCTCATATACAAGGCAAGATTTCGAACTGTGCAAAGTATAGCACGGTATCATGTTGCTAACTGAAACTGTTATTTTCCTTTTTTTTTTTTTGTCCTATCACAGTCATCCCATTCTTACCATGTGCGATGTTTCCAGTAGCTCACTCATCATCATCATTAATATGATTGGTATATTAAACGTTCATTATCATCCACAGGCGATGGTTGTGTGGACAAGCCCTTGGCGACCCTATGGAGGAACTACTGCCAGAGCAACCGACAAGACATATCAATGAAGGTATGATGGAGCTTCTGACTCGTAATTTTACTGACTTCCCTCAATCATTAACATGTTCTGTAGCAGTAGAGCACTTCCAGGTTTAATGACTGTGAATGAACCCTAGAGTATTTAATGTCATCCAGGGGCCAAGTAGTTCCGCTTGTAAGATAGCTTGTATTCAGAGAATCCAGACAGTTGACGTTTCAGTAAATTTCGTTTAAGCTTTCCTTCTGTAACTTGGTGTTCGTTAAGAAACTCAATAATCAGACAGAGCTGATCACGCTTCATTACATTCAGCCGGATTTCACTTTGTTAGTTCAAGATGAATGGCCATCTCTCGCTCTAATGAACCCGTGGATGCAATTCATCCCTCGAATTTCCAGATGGTAAGGTACGAGCTGCGAAATTCATCGTTCATTGTTTTCCAGGTGACGATATGTGGGGCGGGCCTTCGCGCAGTTACCCATGAACATGGACTGACAGAGTACTGGGCGCACAGGGTCACTTACTGTGCCGCCCATCCAGCGTACCCCAGGGTCTTCTGCTGGGTCTACCGTCACGAAGGGCGGAGGCTGAAACAGGAGCTTCGCTGCCATGCTGTGTTGTGTCCTAAGAATGAGAAAGCGGAGGTGAGTCTCTCTCGAGGAAGATAATGTTACACTGCAAGAAATCAGTCAAAATTGGAATTCTTAACATTGAAATTAAAAAGTTCGAGAACCACTCGAGTATTTAGGGATATCATTCAAAAATAAACGTAAAAGGTGATTACTGACAGTGCTGTAATACAATCAAATTGGCATTAAATGTAATGTATTGGAAAATAGTAACTTTATGTAAATCTAAATTGTAGTCTGTGATGACTGCGGACGCTGGTCATTCTTTTTAATCACGAGCTCCACAGCGTTCTGGACAGTAACTATCCTTCAGTTTCATGGTTTCCCCGTTGTTCAGAATATGGTTTTGTCGTCGTCTAGTAGGACAGGTTCAGAATTCCATTCACCCCTGGAAAAATTTGGTCATTTTTTGTTAAAACATCTCTTAATTACTGCTTATACATTTTTTTAAATAAGGAATTGTAAAGTAAGGTTCAGAATTCCATATACCCTTGGAAAAATTTGGTCATTTTTTTAATACATTTTATCATAATTGCTGCTTAAAATATTTTTAACCAAAATTGTAATGTAATTGATATTGATATGGTTACGATTTTTTTTGTACTAAAATAGTAATATAATTGAAACTTTTGGTTTAGTTTATTTTACCTTCATGATCATTGTGCATTCCTTACACATTTCTTCTTGCTTAGTATTGAACCTTCGTCTGATATTCCACTTGTTTACCTGAAATACACACGCATTTATTATTCATATTCAAGAGTTAATTTTCATTTAAAATTATTTAGAAATTTTCATTTAAATTATTTATGTGAAAACTAAGCAAAGGCTTTAAATGTTTGTCAATATGATTTAGGAGCATAAATGTTTAAGAGCTGAATAAGCAGTCTTAATACAATAGCTTGATTTCACTGTCAATACAATTAATAATATATTTTGAAATTTATGTTTGTTGGCGAAACATGTATTCTGAATACTGAAAATCAGATTTACAAACCAATCACCATATTCTAAGCTTGAAACCCCATTTTCAAACTAAAACTAGTCACCATATTCCAGCTGTGCTGAGAACCAAGACTAAAACTAATATTTGTCATCAAATTCCAGGCATATTTAAACAAAGTTATTCACCACATTCCATGCTATGATGAAAACTAAGTCTAAAGCTGAAACCTGTCATTATATTCCAGGCTATGATAAAGTCTAAAACTAAAAGCTGTCACCATATTCGAGTCAAATTTAAATCTAATACTATTCACCATATTCCAGGCTATGATGAAAACCAAGTCCGAAACTGAAACCTGTCACTATATTTCAGGCTATTTTCAAAATCTAAAACTGAAATCTGACATCATATTCCAGGCATATTTAAAACTATTCCCTGCATTCCAGCTATGTTGAAAACCAAGTCCAAAACTGAAACCTGTCACCATATTCCAGCTTATGTTAAAGTCTAAAACTAAAACCTGTCACCATATTCCAGGCTAAGCAAAAAAAAAAAAAAAAAAAAAAAAAAAAAAAAAAGTTTAAAACTAAAACCATTCACCATATTCTAAGCTATGTTGAAAACCAAGTTGAAAACTAAAAACCTGTCACCATATTCCAGGCTAAGCTAAAAAAACAAGTTTAAAACGAAAACCACTCACCATGTTCCACGCTATGTTGAAAGCTAAACCCAGTCTCTATATTGCAGGCCATGGCAGCGCAGCTGAGGGTACGCCTGGCCTCGGCATTGCAGGAATTCCGACGAGAGAAGGTTGTGCGACAGAATGCGCGTCTCTCCCTCATGCATGCCATCTACGACTCTGCAGCCATCCCGCGGCGTCGGCTCCTCTTGTCAACCGGCTCTGCAAACTACAGGCCTCCCCTGGAGCGGTCCAAGAGCGCACCGAAATTAGGGGCCATTGAGGAGAGCATTGAAGAGGAGGATGAAGATGATCTGGGGCACAGCGATGACGAGGATATCGATGGCATTGAGGGAGCTTCAGTTCACCTTCGACCGGAGGAAGACGGAGGTGGTTCGAGCACAGTGTCCGAAACGATATCTGACATTGTGGTAGACTATGATTCTAGTAGTGAGGCAGCCAGCGCTGGCCAAGACAATTATGGTCTGGATGACGAGTTCGAGGGCAATCCACACTATTCCTCTGCATTCCGTCACTCTGACAGTCTTTTGTATTGCCCAGTACCTTCGCTCTCACCTCTCACGGAACAGTCAAAGCACGAGACCTTAGTGGTTGCTGCGGAGCCTGGAGGAGTAGAAGGTGGCGGTGGTGGGAGTGGAGGGGTGGTGAGTAACTGTGGAAGGGAGGATCTGGGACTTCTCGCTTCCCTCACTCGCGAGTTGAGTCTCGGGGCACCGACAGAAGAGTCTCTGACTTCAGATCAGCCCGAGTCTCTTGGTTCGCACTGTGATTCGTGTAGTTCTTCATGTGGAGCTTGTAGTGACCCTTGTGACGTCGCGGTGGAACAGGAGCATCTGATGAGTGAAAGTGACCATTTGAATGAGGATCGTTCGATAAATGAAAATAGTGGACCTGGTAAAATGGTCCATATGGATGGGGACAACATTAGTGAGGAGAGTGGGTATTCTGAAGACAAAGATTCACTCCAGAATCTAGATGCTACAAAACTGTAGCAGATTGTTATATATTAATCACAGTGCGTAACGACTGTGAATCAGTAATCTCTGATCCTTCATATTATTTAGATTACCATATAGGTCCCTTTCCTGTGTGTGATTACAGTTAGGGATGCGTGCGACATCTGCATGAACACAAAAGTGCTTCCTCGTTTGCCTCTCCTGTTCGTGGTTTGCTCTTTTGTTACTAGTCCAGTGAAGTTCAAACTTCCTTGTCATTCAAGGAAAAGAAAGAACACTCCCTTGTTGGTGAAAGATTCTCACAAATCCAAAGCAGAAAGTTGGGACGAAATGCTGAGAATGGACCAGCTCTTCCGCGAGTTTGATGTTTTCAACATTTGCCGTACGGACTCGCCTAATGGTAATCTTATAGTGTAACTATAACACATACCCCTAGAATGTGAAGGCTACATTTTGATTTAAATAATGTATGCATTTTATTTGTAAATTATGTATATCTGAACTTGAATGATAATATACATATAGTTGTTATGACTGTATTATTTAACTGCAAATCTCTCCTGTAGTGAATCACAAGAGTGGGCCTTAGCTAGCATCTCCTAGACTCTTGGTCTAGGACCTTTATATTAAGTATTTATATGTGATGCTATTACTGTTTTCATGTAGCTAGGCCAGCTGTTTTTTAAGCTTTTTAAGAGTCTCTCAGATATATATGCCAGTTATTTCTTTTACAAGCAACCTACTTAGTATTCAAAATACATAATTTAAGGCAGCCCATGTATAGATTATGACATTTTGTTAAGGTAAGATACAACAAATAACATACTACTGGCGTTATAAAAATTTGTCACAACCTACCTTAAGCAGAGCAAAACTGAAACTTTCATACTGTTGGTGGATTACTAATTATTTATAATAATAATGATACTGTGTTTAAGGTCAACAGTGTTCACTTTTTATAATACGATATTTGTGAAGAATAAATGTAATCATAAAATGGCCAAGCCATTGGGTACATTAATCTCCAAAAGCAAGTTTTTGATGTGTAACTGCTATTTTGAAATTTCCTTTCAACTTAACATTATTAATTTATGCATAGGGCCCTTTCTATAAATGCAGTGTGGCTAAGTGAGAAGTTGATCGGTTTTATTTTGTAGAGACTTGACTTTATTTTGTAGACAATTGACTGAGAAGTGCCATATACAGTATATAGTATTATATGCCAATGCTGCCACGTAGCTCTATCCTGTTTTATTGCAATTCAAATAAAACTGCAGGAGAGCTTTACTTCCCAACCATCCATTTCCCAGCTTTGCCTACTAGACAAGAGCTGCAGTGACAGAACTGACACAGTTTTTGTGCGCGACCATAAAATACCTTGTGTGGTTCTGCACTCGGGAGGCTTTTCTCTGAAGTTCAAGGAGTGTTAGCTGCTTCTCTGTTCTGCGCAAAAGTTCCCGTTCTAGAGCGAAGAATTGTTGACATCTTCCAGGAAGCTTGTGCCCATTTGCTGCTGATTTGGGGGGCTGGAACTCAGAACGGAATCCCGTCTAGTAAGTTGATTAGCTGTCTACCCTAAAGGAATTCTCAATGTTCCAGTGGTTACGAAAAAAGCTGCATTTTTCATCCTCTGAAGATTTTTCCAGTTTTAACTGGTTTCAAAATTCTGGCTTTATCAATTTTTTTTGTATGCTAATAGGTCACCTTATCTGTATGACTTCAATGTGTGATAATTAAGTATGGCATCGTAATTTTAATTTTAATATATATTTTCATAAAGGGTGAAGGACTAGAAGCTAGCTCTTAAACCTTAGCTGCAAATCAGATCTTCAAAGTGGCTGCTATTTTTTATGGTCCAGAGGAGACTAGGAAAGGCATTTTGTATTGTTTCTCATTCATTGATGTTTATTTATTATTCAGCGATATACTCATGTCTTTTATTTGTTATTGAACACCTGATCTTTCTCATCGTGTTCATTCATAAGGGAAGCCAAGAGGAGTAGAGGAGAGGTTCAACCAATATTCTGCAGGAAGTTGCTGCTATTATATCATTCTTGGCACTGTACTGGTGCCTAGTGTGCAAATTCGTATTGATTCTCATCAGTGTCACTTTCACTGACAATGCTGTATTGTATGGACAATTTTCTGTGTTCATTTTCATTTTTCTGTCCAGAAGACATTGGTGCTTTCCTTTCTCTCTCAGTGTTTTAATGGAGTAAAATTCAAAGTGTAGGTTTTCATAATGCCTCAGAATTCAGTACTTAATTTGTATGGAAGTGGTTTCCAATTGCGGATTGTATTATTCTTGCAGAAGTATTTAAACAAATTGCTCTATGACTTTCTCGATATGAGGTCACAGTCCTTTCCTGAAATACTGTTGATGATATTCTCTTGCACTGGTTTCTGTCAGTGTCGATACAGAGCAGATTTTTTCCCCCGTTTCTTAAACTGTAGCCTTTTTGTTATCAACATGGAATTTTCACTGTCGATTGCGTAAGAATCATTTATATGAGGATATAAATTATTCTAATAGTTATAACATTATCATTAACTCTCATATATGCTAAGTTTATGTCTTCAGCAGGATCTGTGTGGAATTTTACTTGTGATTTCTTTCCAAACTTACACCGATGTATAATATAATAACCGAGACATACAAATGACTGACATTTATTTTAGTTGGAATCTCTTACTCAGTAGTATTTCATCTGTAAGACTTGTAATTCGTATGATGGAATTATTTGTTAAGTCGTGCATTATACTAAACGATAACTTATTATCCATTCATAACTTCACAAACATTACACACTTTCAAAACAGTAATACTAACATTTATTTTGGGAGAGTGCATTCATCTTTGTTATCTAATGTATCTGATCAATTTCAAATAAAATATTCTAGATGTTACTGCCATAACACTTTCAAGATTTGTCGCGAGTACTAGTGCCACTTCGTACTGTGAAAATCTGTTTTCTGAAGTGGTATTTTCACACGTGTTGAGTCAAGTCACACAGATGACGTTCTCTTTCCAAGGCTTTCGAAGTGTCAAAAGGACCATGCGTATTTTCACTGAATGAAGCTATTGAGTGGCTCAGAGAGAAAAAATGGAGCTTTAATGTGTGTTTCTCTGCGCTTGTTTTATACACGTGCTGCAAAAGTCCTCTGTAGAAATGTTATATATTTAGATTTTTCCACGAAACACAGTCCTCTGATGACCTTTCTTCTTTATTTTAAGGGTCAGTTTACTGATGAAATATGTAATCTGCCCCATTCAGCACCACCATCTCGTACCTTCTGCACAATGCTGAGAAATGAAGCTATATCGTGAGGTGATGCAATGGATCCATGAACTTTATCTAACGAAACTTCTTAGTAAAGCTAAAGTAACGGAAAAGTAAGAAGTCAGTGGAAAATAGGTTCTCAGGTTATTTGGCATTAGAAATTGTACCGTGAAGCACTTGGAAACATTCCTTCGGTTTTTAATGTAACTTCAAGATGATCGTAAATGTTCAATTTCAAGTTGGTAAAGTATTACAGTATATTTTAATGATAACTTAAGGTTATATTGGCTTTTGATATAGCTATTTATATCGTTCACATTTTTTTTGTCTCTTACTGAACCCTAATGCTTCAGAGGAAAGTGAAGAGACAGATTTTCAACACAAGCAAATTAGGTTATTATCATCATTGTACTATTACTCTGTTGGTAATGGTACACACGCTTCATAAATATTATCTATATGAAGCAGTTGAATGATTTAAGGTTGTTCAGTGATGGGACACGAAGATGCATTCTTTCTGAGAGTGTTGTTTCATCTTTTATTTTTACGATCTGAGAATGCATTCTTTCAAAGTGTTGTTTCTTCTATTATTTTCTGTCTTGTTGAATATTCTGTGCGTTGGGGGAATACAATATTCCAGATGCAGTTTGAGATGTTTATTGGGTCAAGCGAGATACTGGTGCTACTACTGTGCTTTTCAGGCAGTGGCAAGATCGGGGCCGAGAGAGAGATGTTGTATGTACTTGAAAATTACAACCAAGACGGAAAAAAAAGGGAGGTACTTGAACCGCCATCAGAAAATATATGGCTTACTTTACTCATTGTGATGCAAGCTACATTCCATGTATATATATAGCTATTAAAAATGTCAGGGATGTACATAAGAAATGTAATTTTGTATCATATAAGTAGATGTTATCTATAGAATTACCAAATAAACTTATTACCCTATTCTAAGTTTTTTTCTTTTTTTATTTGAATCCTAACATTTTTTTTTAATCAAAGGACCTACTCCAAAAAGTTTGAGAAGCAAAAATCATAATTTTCTACCTTTGTTTTAAGTCTGACAAAAATCTCATCAATCCTAAAGCATGACAGGCGATGACAAGATATACTTTGACACCGGAAAGGCAGAAGAATGGAGTGGGCATTTTAGGCTCAGTCGTGGGAATTCCTTAAAAATTTCGAAAACTAATGATTTATACGAACTGCTTTCTGGCAGTTGTGGCTCGTTCGTTTAGTTATGAAGAGAATTATCGGTAGTTATTACCTAACGGCAATTACCAAGAACTATCTAAGAACTCTCACGACTGCTGCTAAGCAAAGGGAAGTGTGCAGCAGTCTGTTGATTCATAAGCATATCGATATTTGTAAAATATTACATGAAATTGAAATTGAGTGTCGATAAGAATTAAAAGGCTTAAAAACAAGTTTTGGCACAAAGAATTCAAAGGTATTTTCCGATGTTATGACACCTTTAACACAGAATTCAAAGGGGTTTTCCGATATTAAGACAGTTTTGGCACAAGAATTCAAAAGGTTTTTTCTGATTTTAAGACAATTTGGGCACGAGAATTTACATGTGTGGTTCCAATATTAAGACAGTTTTGACAATTATTTTAAGTGTCTTATGATTTAAGAGTTTCGGTACGAAACATTTAAAAGGAGTTTCTTAATTCAGAGATACTTTTGGCACAAACATGATTTCTAAAAGACCAAAATCTCAAATGCAAATGCACCACAGCTCCAACACAACAGATATGACACAAGTAATCCATCTCATGATAACCACTTACTATATTGCTAGACCCTCTCAGGGATGTCACTTACCTTCCGTCATCCTCCATGATGGTCAGATAGTTGTCTGTTCCAACACTGGTGCGATAAGCACTTCAGCAGTCTCATTTTTTTTACATTATTCTAAGCTTATCAGTTACTTCCCTCTAACTCTGTACCCTGTTCTCAGCATCAGTTGTCACATCCACATCTGAAAATAGCAAAATTTCAACCTCAGCCTTTTAAATAAAATGCCTTTAAAGCCGTTCTTCTGCCACAATCAACTCAAACTGGGCGGAGAAAGGCAACATGAAACCACACAGCAGCATCGTAATTCATATAATTTAAAAAACAAGACACGGCATCTTATATATACCTGACGAGATTTCAGTCGTAGAAATGCCATTATCTACTTCAATTACCTCCCCCAATAGTAGGTATTGTTGTCTAACAAACCATGGCCTTATACCAGGGATCATTTCTCATCCCTTGACATAGACGCAAAGCTTCCATACTGAAATGGCGGTGGCGCCACTGGCGCGTATGTGGTTGTCGAGGTGTGTGTGAGTGTGTGTGTGTGTGTGGCCGGCCGCCATAAGAGACAAACGGTTGTTACCCCCGTAAAAGTGATTCTCTTTCGACAAAATGAGACACGCGAGCGACCATTCCGACAAGAAGAGCAATTCTTTGTACTTGATATTCGTGTATGAAATGTTTTTATTAACAATTTTATATCCATCAATAACCTCAAGGCCACATTCTTCTTTTGAGCCTTGTGTTTCAATGTGTTACAGCACCAGTAGATCTATTGATGCAAAGTTTAAATTAGACCCTTAACAATAACATGCATCGATATGAACCAAACATTTGCCTTTTCTCTACTTTGTTCTCTCGATCTGCCAATTATCAAGAGATTATTAAGCAGAAAACAATAGGCCTAACAAACAGCAACTTGTAAGCGTTGAAACTTTGCACTATCAGCTTTACCCAAAAACTTTCTTTGTTTTCAAAACGTTTTAAAGGCTTTGTAAATGTGGTAATAAGGTGTCCCATGGACTACTGGACTCATTAACCAACAGAGACTGTTAGTGGCTTGGCCAACGAGAACTGTGAACCATTTAGGGAAGATACTCAGGCTATAATTAGACGCCTGCAACTTGGCCTACAAACCAGCTCTTTAAAGCTCATTTTCAACCACGAGAAAATAGTTTAATATTTTTAATAAAAATTAAATTATCAAATAAATTGTATGTACAGAACCATTAAGATGTACAAATTTTTATTTTAGTCTTAAAATGCTGAAGGTGCGTAAAAATTTAAATACTTTCAGAACCGGTTAATTATTTTAATATATAGCCACACATGAACAGAAAATGTAACTTATGTATACATGTTAAAACTTGACTGCGCGTGGAAATCAAAGTCATGCTTCCGAAGCATTCGAAGTCAGTCTCTTATTTCAAAGAATAAAACGATCAAAGTTACATAGTTCTTTTCTTAAATAATATGCCTATGCAGCATAAGAGCGAGAGAGAGAGAGAGAGATAACGTGCAAGTTGTACTTTTTATTTCAAAATCCAACCTCGTATCTTATCTTTCAGAGGCCAATCTCGAATGATAAGTATACTTGAGTATCGTCTACTGCTTTCTGTAGTGAGCAAACAATTCTCGTTACAAGTGTTGAGTGACATTCTTCCCCATAAGCCTACTGCATCTTTTCACTAGTAAGTATGGCTATCCAAGAGCCTCATAAATTCCTTATCATATTCCTGATCACCTACGCTTTATTGAATTGAATATAAAATTTAGGCCAAAAACCAAGGCCTGGTGCCTATGAGGTCATTCAGCGCGGAAATGGAAATTGACAGTAAAAGGTTTGAAAGGTGTAAAAGGAGGAAACCTTCGCAGTTGCACTATGATTCAAGTGTTAGGAGAGGGTGGAAAGTAAGATGGAGAAAGGGTATATGAAAGGAGGTACAGTAAAAGGAACGGGGGTGATTGCAGCTAGGGGCCGGAGGCACGCTGCTCAAAGAACCTTAATAGTATTGCCTATAGTGCACCGCATGAGGTCCACTGACGAAACTAGCTCCATACGGGACCTACGCTTTGTTGATCACTTTGGGCAACAAGTATTGGCAGGTGCCTTGATCGAAGTGCAAGTTCGTTATTTCCTAGTTGGAATAATCCATTTCTACGTGAAAATTTGCATGTCAAGAAACGAGATCATTTTAAGTGAATGCATTGCAAATCCCACTTTTCGGCAAAAAAAGAAAAAAAATTACGCTTCTTTCAAACTTCTCGTGAGCCCCTTATTTATTTATAAAATAGCAAGGTAAGTGGGGAAAGTGGAAATTACAAATAGTGTCAGTCACAAGAAACAAAATCGTTGCACGACATGCAAATTTATTCCACAATTTTTATTTTAAATAATTACTTAATAAAAATGTATTCAACTAATTCATAAACAACTTGACGTTTATCATCAGTATTCGCTTTCTTACGAGTTAATATTGGTAATAATAATTGGTAATAGGCTATTTGAACCAAGAACAAATTGTAAGTCAGGCAAGAGAACATGTGTACATTGTGCAACAAGACCATACAACAAATTAGCACCTGAAGTGAAGATCATACAAGAAGAAAGCTAATTTAAATAAGAACTATAGAATCTCCTGTTCTGCAAGAAGAAAGCTAATTTAAATAAGAACTATAGAATCTCCTGTTCTGCAGGAGTTATGGTGCTGACGAGAAAACACGAAAGGACAATTATAAAACATAAGAAGCCCCTTATTTTGAAAACGTACAAGGGCCCGCCAAGAGGGAATCATCCTTGAGGAGAGCTGTACATAAACCCTAACTAGTGAACAAAGTAGCTAACAAGTTTAAATGCCACGCCTAGGCTAACTAGGACACTGTAAATTAAAATGAATATGGTTGGTACTTAACCCAGCCACACCTAACCTGACCTGATCTGACCTAGCTTGCAGTTTCCTTACCTGGCCAGGGGCAGGATTAAGAGAGTAAACTTTATTGATCCCGGATAGCAGTAGCTTCCTCAAGACCCCAGCCTCCTCAAATAATATAATTTTGGGCACCAGGTCCTTACTTATCTAGTGTGTGGTGTCACTTTAAAAACGTTCAATAAACGTTAACTTAATCAGAATTAGAACTTATGAAATTATAAGGGGGATATCAGAATACACCCTTGAATCAAGCATTATGCATTTTCCCCAGTCCAAAAACTCTACTCTGTACTGTGGTCTCCCATAATTTTTTAATGTTATCCAAATGAGCAAAAGACCAAAAGAACCATGGCCAAGAACTAGAGCCAAATTTTCAAGCAACGCCTGATTTCCAAATCCTACTTGAAAGGAGAAAACTTAAGAGAATAAAGAAATAATCTGGTTTTAGTATTTCAATTTACCCAGAATTCCAGATGCAAATGAAACACATTCAAAATATGCCAATCATCTTTACCCACAGTGCACTCGGGCAAAATATCCGATTGGATTTGGAAGCCCACCCTCCACCTTGATTGACCGTCGAAAGTCACAAAAAAAAACTAAAAATAGCCTGAGTAGGTAACAATGTTTCTTACTCAGCATTATGGAAACTTAAGAACGAAGAAAAACCTTCATTATCGAAATCCGTTAAAAAATTATTATTATTTTTTTTTTTTTGCAGACTCAAACGTTTTTCCAAGCTCAACTATCTAAAATTGACCTGCATAGTCTTTGTCATGGTGTATTGGATGAGTAGCAAAGTTGTTTGTTAACTGACAGTGCCATACTTAATACCTAAATGCTATAAGTAGCACTTATTTATGTTCATTTGAATGATATTGACCTATTCGCGCACATCATAGATCATACTACCATTCTACAAATACACCGGAGTTTGAAAACTTCCTTTTGACCCTAAATCACCTATTCCCTGATTAGATTATGGTTTGAGCCCACTACGCTTGCACATTCAAGTATTCAGCTCTATCAGTTTGTAGCCTGAGAGTAGGACCTTGGCTAGGATTCGTTGCAAACCTGACCCTCTCTGGCCTTGAAGTTTACGAAGACTGTTCCTAAGCATAATATTTCTGATACTGTAAACTGTCCTGGCGGCAAACTAAATGACTAACATATGCTTAAATATGACTTGGACCAAAATTAATTTACCTTTAACACTGCAAAGCACAACCTTTATCTATTTGGAGAAAGATTCATATATGGTCACGCTGAAACATTTGCCACACTCGTTATTCACTTTGAGCATAAATGCGCATCCAATCTCTGTGTTTTATATGAGCAACAACGCTAATTTACCAGTTATCAAACCAATAATTGAATAATAAACCGATCTTATATTCATCCACAATTTTATAATATAGGCCATTGATAAATTCAACCATTTACTT
Source organism: Macrobrachium nipponense (assembly GCF_015104395.2). NCBI lineage: Eukaryota > Metazoa > Arthropoda > Malacostraca > Decapoda > Palaemonidae > Macrobrachium > Macrobrachium nipponense. The sequence goes on from NC_061106.1 coordinate 31,391,049, forward strand.
ACCATGTTTGAAATAATATTATTCTTATTAGATGACTGGAAGGGCGACAAGAGGAAGGGCAAGAGGCCGCCAACAGGAGCCCCAGGAACAGCCTGAAAATGTGCGAAGACCGGGACAGGTAGGGAAAAATTTTTATCTCAAACAAAACTAAATCTTAACGTTTGTCCCACGGTATGTATATAATTACTGCGCTGTTATATGATGAATAAATGTTCAAGACAAGATGAAGAATGGATCTGATGCTCTGGTCTATAGTAAACCGGTGACGAAGAAGGAACTAGGCCTACTCGAGCATTCCTTCATGCAAAGCTGCTCGTGTTCACCGTCCATGTGTTGCTGACCGCTGAGTTATGTCCGAATCAAAGAGCTCTTCCTGTAATCTTCCAGGGTTTGGACCAACAAATGGCCAATTTGCAAGTCAGAGATCAACCTCCTGGAGGAAGCGGGCGCGGGAGGGCGAGAGGCGGAAGGGTGGACTTGCTGGAAGAGGTAGAGGTAGAGGTAGAGGAAGAGGAAGAGGCAGCGGGGAAGCTCGTGGACGAGGAAGAGGTCGAGGCTACACGAACGTCAACAGGCCGGACGTACTTACGAAAATGAGCGAAACGCTGGAAACGGTCGTCTGGACGAAGCCTCAGACTTTCACTAGCAAGAAAGGTTAGAGGAGAACTCAATTCTGTCATCCCAGATAAAATATCTTGAAAATGAATGCCTAATGTATTTGTTATTATATACTTATCTCTTAATTATATCATCTCAATATCTACTCATCATTCTGTGTGTAGAAAAGGAGTTAAAAACCATTATAAAATCAGTAATTCGAAGAAGTGACCAAAATACCAGTTAAAAAAAAAAGCTAATCATCTGACCCAAGGAATAAAGCAACAATCCTTTTTATTCTAATGGGTCTACAATAATAATAAAATGTTACGAGTGCGTGTATATTTTTTAAAACTTTACAAAAGCTTTCGAACCCTTCCCTGGGTTTTTAATTTTTTTTTTTGTTTTTTTTTTTTTTGGGGGGGGACTGAAGATGAACCCAGGGAAGGGTTCGAAAGCTTTTGTGAATAGTTTTAAAAATTATACACGCACTCGTAAATTTTTTTTTATTATTGTGGACCCCTTAGAATATTATATATACTCTCGCGATAGAGAGTATTTCCCAATCCTTTATATGTAAGTAATGGGCAGGTGTAACCTTGAAGCATTTTATTCCTCAAATTTTCTTCAATGTGCTGTTCCCGACACAGGAATAACTGGGCAACCCATCATGTTGCACTCCAACTACTACCAAGTGAATGCCCGTCCGGACTGGGCCTTCTGCATGTACCACGTCGATTTCACGCCAGACGAGGAGAGGACACACGTGAAAAAGCAGCTGATGCGGCAGCATACACAGGCACTTGGAAATTACATCTTCGATGGCAACCAGCTTTACACCTCTTACAAAATCCATGATGATGTACGTATCAATTCAACCATTTTTGGCGGATAATACGTTAACACTGTAACTTCTGTTACTAGCGGTGACCAACATTTAATCATAGTAATTTATCATTTTCGAAAGCAGTTGGTAAAACAAATCTGGTAGCAGCAATATTTTACTGACCGATTTTTACACAGATCGTATAATTTGAGAGTCATAAAATACATAATTGAATTGAATTGAATATGAAATTTAGGTCAAAGGCCAAGCACTGGGACCTATGAGTCCATTCGGTGCTGAAATGGAAACGGACAGTAAAAGGGTTGATATGTGTACAGGAGGAAAACCTCTCTGTTGCACCATGGAACAATTGTTAAGAGAGGGTGGAAAGGGAGATGGAATTAAGAGAATATGAAGGGAGGTACAGCAAAGGGAATGAAAGAGGTTGCAGCTAGGGGCCGAAGGCACGCTGCAAAGAACCTTAAGTAATGCCGACAGGCACTACCCTCCTACGGGGATAAATTACATAATAAATAAACGCTTTCCCTTTGAATTTTGTCATTCGTTCTAACTGCGGGATTGATTCCAAATATTGATACTTTCATTTTCCAACAGCCACTGGAACTGGCTTCAAAGCGACCGGAGGATGGTTCCCCGTACACTGTCAAAATTCGCTTCATCAAAGAAATCCCATCGTCCGACACCCAGTTTTTACAGGTAAATCAATACCACAGTTCCATTGACCAAGAATGGTATTTTGGTGCTGTGTTTGGTTCTTTCACAAAATTCAGAGAGAGAGAGAGAGAGAGAGTGGAGACAAGGGTTATTCGACAGCTCTGGTATAAAAGTAACCCGCAAGATCACTAGTTAACTTTATTTCGTAATCGCTTTTAGTGCCATATAATGCCTTTGCAATACCCCAATGATCTAGAGCAAGCATTTTTGGCCCACTTAGTAGCCCTGTCACAACCCTCGACTGCCGCAGTATCTGTCAGTTCTCTGAAAAGAGAGAGGCAGAACCGA
>NC_061106.1:31398494-31512858 GCF_015104395.2 Macrobrachium nipponense
TGTAACAGGAGGAAAACCTCAAAGCAGTGCACTATGGGGGAATCGTTACAGGGTGGATAACAAGATGGAAGTTATATAATATGAAAGGGGTTATAGCTTGGGGCCGAAGGGACGCTTCAAAGAACCTTTATTGATGCCTACAGCGCATCGCGTAAGGTGCACTGACGGCACTAACCCCCTACGGGGACCGACAGCAAAATCGTTTCAGTTTTTAGTTGCACAAGTTCAGCGAGTTTTATGGCCTTTATTTTAACCTTTCTAGGCGAGAATTTCCATTAAGGAGCTTGGTGAAACATCAACCTAGGCCTCAAATTTACCTGCAATATTGCTTCCATTTCACCAATGATGTTATGTCTTATTTCTATGATTACCTTATTAATCAGCGAGGGCTTGCGATACTTCAATTTTAAACAGAAAAGAAAAAGATAATCCAAATACTCTTAGCTTAAAAAAAAAAAAAAAACATTGTTTTTCATTCTCTAAAATCGAACAGAAACAGGAAATGCAAATAAAACCTGGTTATATTTCAGCTCAGCTGACAACCGTCTCATGATAAAAGATTATTCTTTGCAACTATCCTATTGAGCATACAATTTTACTCAAGCATTTGATAATTTTTTTTTTCAAATATTAGCTACGATAACAAAATTATCTGCATTCCAGTAGATTACAGATATAACCAAGACATTTTTGAACAAATCTAAAAATTCCCTTATTATATTATGAAATTATCTTGCTGAAATCTCATATTAAACTAAAAAATAATTGAAGCAATGAGATTCGGGTCGGTGTACATTAAAATTTTAAATCTAGGAATGCAAGCTTCTATCTAACATTAATTTTTTAATGTAATGATCAGGCGAAAGCAGAGCTTCAGCAATGGGGCCTGAGCTTTTCCCAAGTCTTGTGCCAAGTGAAGGGGAGAGTTTTACCCCCGGAAGCGATCACGCAAGGAACACAAAACATCACATTCAGAGGATTTGACCCCGACTGGACCAAGGATGTAAAAGGTATTTCACACACTCAGATAATTCCAGATAATTGCTTTACTCTTTATCTTTCCGAGGCGTCATGTTCCAGTTCGGCTGGCATATGCACTCTTTGGCCCCAGGTCCATGGTCATTATTTTTCCTCATTATCATTAGGACGATTAACTTTTTATGATATGCATGAGATCACTATATGAAGACATGCTAGACAACAAGAGACAAAACTTAACTAAAATAAGGTAAATGTACCAGAACGTAAGTGTTCTCATTTGAAATTCTATGCAAAATATAACCTATTTACTGATTACATTACCCTTTCCTGACAGCTAACGTTGCTCTGATTTATTATTCATGCCAGAAAGAGCAGTTAAGTAAGAAACTGAGGTGAACAACGTGAAACTGATGACCTTTGAAATATAATCCAAACAGTCGGTTAACCTTTACATTCTAGAATAATCTTGTGTAGCCCAGACCAGACTCAATAGAATGTCTGCCAATGTAACCAGAAGGATCTTGGCTGGCGATTAGGCCTAGCTATCCGTCTGTTTCAATGCTTGCACCAACGATCTATAAGGGAGCTTCACGAGTTTCTGAAGAGCCTATTATATAGGCTCTTATATATTATATCAGTGTTTCTAACGTTCTTGGAGTGTCTAGTCACATGTTAAAAGCTCAAAAGAAATTGAGTTCACTTCGAGTCTTGAGAAAATCAATCACTTACCCCACAGTTCTAGATGACCAATGTTACTAGCGTGCTGGCTCTGATAGAAGTATCCCACACAGTTTCTCCTGATTTGATTAATTTTTTCATGCCAGTCCTCTTAGGATCTCGTTCTGGAAACGAGAGAACATGTATATAGTTTTTACTAAAAATGAGTAATACAAGAGTACCTATTGCTAACTACAGTCATACACTCACGAAAAAAATTTCAGTAGTTTGTCAAGATTGATATTGAAGTTTATGCCCAGTCTTTCCATCATATTCTTTCTCTAAACAGAAATTATTTAACAAAATATGATGCTAAACGTTTATTCTGTTCTTGTCAACAATTGAGTTCTACTTTTTTATATAAATATTTTCACACTGATAATGTTATAACACCAAACTTTTAACTTTTAATGGCGCCACGTGTGTAAATCCTTACATATTGAACTTTATAATTTTATACTTTCTCGTCCCACTCAATAAACAAAATCTTTATAATTAAAAAAAAAGTTTTGTTCTTCAAAAAAGTAACATACGAAGTGTAGAGTAACATCACTCGTGGGTAGTGAAGTTCTAATTAGAGACTCATTGGTGACAGATTATAAATAAGAGAAAAGCGCCATTGTCTCCTATGTCAAAATGAGAGTGTAAGTAATTGAAAATGTTAACAAAATTACCTAAACAACAATGCTTATCAGAGTATGTCATGCATCAGGGTAAGTAAGTGGTGTTATACCTTTACAATGTCCACACAGATTTGCCTTTGAACGTAGCGCAGAAAATCACCAATTGGGTGTTGGTATATCCACTACGACAGAAGCAGGAGGCTGAAGATCTTTTAATGGGGCTTAAAAGAGTCAGCCGATCATTAGGCATGGTATTCACCCAGCCAGTGTTGTAAGTACCGTTCCTTTTTTATTATTATTATTATTAAATTTTCCTGACTCAGTCCTACAGACATTTTGTAGAAAACTATACCAGCGAGAATTAGATGAGTCGCATTTGAAGGGGAAAAAAAAGTCATGTTTTAAAAGCAAAAATCTTCACAAACTATTAATAAATGGAAATAAGAACGACTCAAAATATCCCCTGAGCTAATCCTCTTTAAATATCCAATGTCGTAATGACGTCAAATGATTTGAATTCCGCTTAACTAAATTCAATTTTGTTGCTTTAAAAAAAGTGAAGCTTTTTGAATTAGTGTCTTATTTCTGCACATACTACTTTACAACTTTAGTAATTGGAAGCATATTAATTTGCATATTAGCACTAACTTATAGTTAATTTTGAAATGATAGCGGCAAGCTCTGTGAACTCTCCAAGCTTCTTAAAAATTATATGCCACAAAAGTTGTAGTGAAATTAACATACTGCTCTCAGTATAATTGCTGATACCAATTATAATTGAAAATATCATTTTCAATAGTTATAACAACTGTCTTAATTAGTGATTTCTTAACAGAGATTCATTGTGAGAAAATTAGGTCACTGTGAGAATAGCTTCGTGAGGACTCGTTTAAGTCCCCCATAACTTACCATTTTCTTTAAGAATCGTTTTCTTTTTCAACTAAGGATGGACCAAGACATTGTTGCTTTTCAGTTTAATCTCCCTTTAATGTACTCGGGCTGACGTCCGCCAGATTAATTTGATTTCGAATCAGTTACAATGATTATAATATTAATAGATCCAAAGCTTTCCCTCATCCCCGTCAAGTATTAAAAATCAATCTTTATTTCTATGGTAAGATGTATATGTAGGGTAAAAAACCGCATGGTACAGGGGTGGACCATGTACGATCAATGTGTACAACCCCAAAAAAAGTAAATTATAACGCGTCCTGACATCGGAGATGGGCATCAGACGCGACTTGTTGGTGAGAAACGGAGCTAAAGACCTCTACTCCGGTGTCAGGACGCGTTATAATGTACTTTTCTTGGGGTTGTACGCATTGATCGTACATGGTCCACCTCTGTACCATGCGGTTTTTTACCCTATACGAACAGTACAGTAACAGCAATAAAGTCATTTCACGTTAAAAGATAGCCATGATCTTTCATAATGGCCTTATTCATCCCCATGGTTATATACTTTAATTTTCTTAAATCTGGATTTTCATGACTGCGCATAAAACGATAAAGTTTCTAAAACCTAATACTTTGAATCGCATTTCACAGTGAATGCCTGCAACAGGACTTCGCCCAAGATTACATAAGGGCAGTTTCAAGACACAATGCAGTTCAGCTTGTTGTGTGTTTGCTGCCTAACAGCAAACTTGATCGCTATGCAGCCATCAAAAAGCATGTTTCGGTAGTCATGGCTACTCCTTCACAGGTGCGTTCCAAATGTGATTTCATTGTAATAAAACTTCTTTCCAAATGTACCTCATATGCAGGCTACAAGAGAAATCTAATCGACATTAAAAAAAAAAAAAAAAAAAAAAAAAAAAAAAAAGTAAATAGGGGCACCTTAAACTAGGTTCAATAACAGGTAAGGTGGCATAAAAGTGAAGAGTTGTAAGCAAGCACATAACTTGAGCAAACAAGGAACCCTACCTGCTAACCATTTTTAGTTGTCTGTCTGTCGTTACGCAAAGACCAAAGCCGTTATTTTATATGTCACGCACTATTTAGTAATGTAAATGTCAAATTATATGTCCGATTGCACATGTACGCTTCATAAAAATCAAAGAAAGCAATTTCATTCACTAACTGAGTTTCATTTACAGATGGTTCTGGCTAAGAGTCTGCAAAACAAGCAAAGGCTTCTGAGTGTCGTCAACAAAATCGCAATACAGATCAACTGCAAGCTCGGAGGCGAAGTTTGGAACGTACAAATTCCATTCCAGGTGACAAATTCATAGAAAATTAAGTTAAGTAAAGAAGTGAATGTTGTACTGAATTTCTAAAGATCATTCATGTCAGAACTCCGTGGTTAATTCATAAGTGGAATATTGCCTTTTTCACAGAATACAATGGTGGTTGGGTATGATGCCTACCACGACAGCACGAGGAGAGGATCCTCCTGGGGAGCTGTGGTGGCTTCGTTCAACAAGAATCTGACTCGATACTATGGTCAAGTATCCAGACATATCAACCATGAAGAACTGACTGCTAACTTCTGTAATAATATTCAAAGTAAATTTGCTATTGTTTGTGCTTTCCTAATCAATTCACTTGGTTATAAAGTCGCCTCAGATATTTTCCCCAAACTACACTACATGACCAAGAATTTTAGGATTATAATTTTTCATTCTTACATTGTAGACCGATAAGCATGACATTTATCTTTCACTGGGAGCTTTTTGATAAACCCACTGAAAGTACTTTGATACTGGAAGTACACCAAAATGTATATAACACCGGAATATTATATCTCAAGGTTATTTCAAAATTTTAGGCAAATAATTTTTTTCGTTTTTTTTTGCGAAATGGAAGTCTATAACTTTTTATGAAACGCCCACCCCTTCCAAAATCAGCCCAGCCCGTACCAAACAGTTACACCATAAAAACCACGGGTTTCAACTTTTTAAGTTAATACAGCATAATTTCATATTCTTAAAAGCAGTTTCAGACTCTGGTAGCCCTGTATTCAATGTCAGCTCTCTTAAAGGTAGTGAATTTTTTTTTCTCTCACAAATAAAGCCCGGTCTCCAGGTTTGTGTGATTGCCCCATCATGTAAAAAATTTCATTTTTTTATAAATTCATTACAAATCCATATGGTTTACATACGGATTAGCATGAGAAGAGAGACAAGAGACATATATTCTTGAATGTAGTGAGCTTATAATATCAGGAAAAATACGATTTTACTGAGCAGCAATTTTCCAGTGCAATCCAGAGCAGATAAATGTTTATACAAGTCAAATCTGTTTCCCTGCCTCCTTATTTGAATATTTCTTATCAATGAAACGTTTTCTCTACACTTAAAGAAGCATATAAGATATAGTCAGTACAAATTAACTCCAAGAAAACTATATTTATTGCAGATGCCCTGTATCACTACAGTAAAGTCAACGGGACGCTTCCTGAACGAGTTATCGTGTACAGGGATGGTGTTGGCCAGGGTCAGCTGGAGTACGTCAAGAACATCGAAATTAATGCAATAAAGGTGAGACAAATTATCGCTGTGTAGCAGGTAGCAGTTATAACATGTTCTAGAAGTGAGGTTTCTGATCAGTTATTGTTATTTGCATCGATGTTAAGTGGTGGTCTGTCAAATCATCAAGTTCAATTGAAATCTAAATTGGGCTTACTCAAAACGGCTACACTAACAATCATAATTTAATTGCACATGCTATTGAATTCCAATAAAGTTTACTTCAGTGATCAGTAATTGAAGGCTCAAAAGGCTGCGCTGTCACGAGTACATAGTACATAACGCTAATTTATGTTGTCCTTCTAAGATGATGATGATAATGGCGTAAACAACAAAAAGATATATAGTGGTACCTCGTATTTCGAACTTAATCCGTTCCAGAAGGCTGTTCGAAGTACGATTTGGTCGAAATATGAAACAAATATCTCATAAGAAATAAAGAGAATCAGGATAATTCGTTCCAGCCAACCCAAAAAGTCCCCCTTTTCACATTTTTTCTATTATTAATGTGTTCAAAAGTTAAACCAAGAGTCTAAAGTAATGAAACAGTACGTTATATGAAGTAAAATGTTCAAAATTTTATTTTTTCTGTGTACGATTTACGAACTGTTTAGTAAAAATGGCGCCGGCCGGCTGGGGGATGGAGGGAGGAGAGACCGAATTGATTGCAGTATGCAAAGGTTGATAAAATACATTTTATTCACATTAGGTACAAAGATAATTAATGGAATCGATAGTTAGTGAGAGTGTGTGTGTATGTGTGTGTGTGTCCGATTGTGTCTGAGAGAGAGAGAGAGAGAGAGTAATCAGCGTGTTTACACTTGGTTTTAAGTGCACGCAATATATTAATTATGCCACAATACATCAACTTACTGTTGGCAAACGGCAGACTTTTAAAACAAACGTGAGGATTTTACAAACAAATAAGTAATAAGTCAAGAATGCAAGAAAAGGAAAGAGAAATGAAATAATTTTTCACAAGCAAGCCGTTTTAACCGAAGGCATGCAGAAGCTGAAAGCGGCGCCAGTTTGTTTATTACAGAGCTGAGTTACTTTTACAGTAGTAAAAATATCGTAAAAAGCAATTATCACTAGATTGGTATTTTACCGTAACAAAAATAAAAGTGATTTGGACAGATCGGTTGTAAGTGAAAGAAATGGGGGAATAATCATCCCAAATCAGCTAATAAGTCAATGGGAACCAGAGCCGTTCTCTCTGTCTCTCTCTCTCTCAGCGCACCGAACACTGACTCGAGCAAGTTTTTTTTTTTCTTTTTTTTCCGTGTTGCATTTGTTTTCATGTTCTATCATTTTGTTAAATTTGTTGTGAAATATAATTTTTTTATGTGAATTGGTACTGCTTTTACGTACTTATAGTAAAGATTTTACTGTCTCTTCTTCTCTCCTCAACAATACCACGACGCATGATCACTTAAAATCATTCATTCATTATTCCTAAAAAATATAAACGCTACCTACCTCTACATCAAGTTAGCTGTGTATCACCGCAATGACGAATTATTTTGTTAATCATTTGTGCTAAGTTTCATTGTGAAAAGCTTTGTTCTTTCATTTACTATTTTGTTAATATTGTTCAACTCAAGGTCCAAAGAGTATAGGAGGTCTTGTCAGCGGAGACCCAAAATAAGCTTCTGCCAGGTCGAGAGCGTGACGTCAACTCAACCTCGCCTTATGCTACCACGAGGAAGGTCCTTTATTAATCCAATGGACAAAAGCAAATACTATACGTGTTTGCGGATGCTCTACACCTAGTTAAGCTTTTTAGAAATAATTCTCTTGACCATGGATTCATGTTGCCGGATGGTACAGTTGCCTCAAAGTGTTCCTTTACCCCGTCCCCTTCTGTTTCATGATATTAGTCAGGTAAAACAGCAATGGAGCCTGTTTGTCTTGTAACGACGGATGTGAATGGTCGAGCTATTGGATGCCAATGTTCATATTTTCTAATCACTACTGTAGACAATATGTTAATGATACACGAATAATAGTTCATATTACCAGTGAACTGAGTCGATGTTAAACAAATGGAAAAATCTTATAGTAACAGAGCAATAAAAATAGCAATGGTCTTTATCAACCATAATCGTCAACCTTTGTTTTATTCAAGTGTGGCTGTGCAGGCGCTTCCTGGGATCCTACTTTTGTTCATGGTAGGTCATTATTAAGTGTCAATTTCAGAACGTTATTTGAATGGGAATACGCTTTGGATTTACACAATCCATCTATAAAGTGATGACATTACAAACCGCAAATACCAAGACCTATAAATATAATTTCATAAAGGCAATTATGATAGCCATTGACAGGTTACGATATGGAAGGCTTTGGGGAGGAAATAATGTATCCAGTGTGTTGTTACTCATACTTGTTTTTTATTCGAGCCACTTCTCACCAGAGCAGCCTAGATGGAAATTTCCCTGGCCGGTATTTAACTCGAGTCATCAGAGTAACAACACCCCTTAACCACCCTGATGGTCCTTATATACCAACCCAAGAGTGGATAAAAAGGAATAGTTTGCAGTCGATATGAGTTTTCATTTCTGCCTTTCTTCTCGTGGGATTCGTGACTGGATTTCTTATCGCTTCAGTCTCGAATTTGTCGACTATTTATGATCCCGTGGATTAGTCAGTTCAATGAATTCAAGATACATTTTGCTATTTTTGCGTCCTTCACTTATTTTTCTTTTTTATTTTTAATAAAATTTTAATTGAAGCTGAATTTGATTAGTTTTTGTTTGTGAAAATGAGCACCAAACTAATCTTGAAGGGAACACTTAGTTCATTTGGCTACATCCACTATAATTGTTATTTCATTCTTTTTCACGTTTAACAAGCATTGTTCCTAATTCCAGTAATTGCAGCTTTGTATTATCCTGACCCTTCCATGATTAGAGCATCAGTGTCGATTTTTGCTTTCCTTGTCGTTAGGATCAAATTAAATGAGAGTCCGTTTAAGCAACGGCTCCGCCACCCCCCATTACTGATTCTCCAGCCACTCGCCCCCCGCCCCGGCCGTCCCTTACCTATCCTCCAGTCCCACCCTCCCTCCATCCCAGGTCACTCATCACGAGATGTGGTGTAGAAAAGTCAGTAATCCTAATATTTCAATGGTCGCATGACCATTCTTTCCCCTCTTTTACAAAGCACTGGAACTGCAGTCTAATAAGTTCTGTTTGCCTTTGCTTAAAGGCCAACCCTTGATATTATAATATCTTGTTTCTTGTTCTTGATTTTTTGGGAGGGGGTTTTGGTTTGGTCATAGCACCTAACTCATTCATTCTCCTCATGATTAGAATGCAGCAGTACTTAGGTCTAACAGAATTTAGTGTTGCCCTTGACGTGGTAGCCAAAAGGCTTCTACAAATGATTAACCTGTTACTTAATTTTCTGAGTAAATTTGATTTGAGTGACATTTCACCAAGGTTTAATTTTCCTTTCGAAGCAATGAAATCCGTTACAACCTATTAAGCTTTCTGACAGCTCAGGATATAATTATGGCATGAAAGTGTTTTTGAAAGTAAAGCAACAGGATGCACAAACTTTTTGTTCCTTCTTTTTGTGCTTTTCCTGTCAATCATGAACATCTCAAGCGGGTCAACGCCAACCAAACCTACATATGAGAAGTGAAAGACATTTTACATACACACACTGCACTGAAGGTAGTGTAGAGACCACGAGGCTAGATTCTTTTGACCTTAGCCTAGGCCTATGTCTGACATCAATTTATATAATGTATGTCGTTGGTTTCGATACTAAAAGGCCAGATTCTTCTGACCTTGGCCTAGGCCTACATCTTGAGCAGGACATTCATCGAATGACTCACTAACTTAGTCTAGGGTTCTATGTCCTTCATGATTTAATCTGAGGCTGCAATATATTTGATGTGTTTTATAGAGGCTAAACACTGTTCTGCATTGAAGTCTCCAGGTATATAGATAATTACTTGCTGAAGAGCAAGCAGCATTGAAGTCTCCAGATATATGGACAACTACTTAACCCTTATTAGACAGGTAAATATATCAATATGCAGCTAACCAAGCTGGGTAAACTTTGAGGTGGGCCAGTTTACAAAACAATGCATTAATGGAAAGAGGAAGATGTGCAGGAATATGGATAACTACTTACTAGGGAGTAGCACTGAAGTCTCCATGAATATAGATAACTACTTACTGGAGGGCAGCATTGAAGTCTCCATGAATATAGATAACTACTTACTGGAGGCAGCATTGAAGTCTCGAGGAATATAGATCACTACGTACTGGAGAGAACCATTGAAGTCTCCAGGAATATGGATAACTACTTACTGGAGGCAGCATTGAAGTCTCCATGAATATGGATAACTACTTACTGGAGAGAAGCATTGAAGTCTCAATGAATGTAGATAACTACTTACAGGAGAGAGGCATTGAAGTCTCCAGGAATATGGATAACTACTTACTGGAGAGAAGCATTGAAGTCTCAATGAATGTAGATAACTACTTACAGGAGAGAGGCATTGAAGTCTCCAGGAATATGGATAACTACTTACTGGAGAAAAACATTGAAGTCTCCATGAATATGGATAACTGCTTACTGGAGGCAGCATTGAAGTCTCCAGGACACAGATAGCTACTTACTGGAGGCAGCATTGGAGTCTCCAGGTCACAGATAACTACTTACTGGAGGCAGCATTGGAGTCTCCAGGTCACAGATAACTATTTACTGGAGGCAGCATTGAAGTCTCCAGGTCACAGATAACTACTTACTGGAGGCAGCATGGAGTCTCAGGTCACCAGGATAACTACTTACTGGAGGCAGCATTGGAAGTCTCAGGTCACAGATAACTATTTACTGGAGGGCAGCATTGGGAAGTCTCCAGGTTCACCAGGATAAATACTTACTGGAGGCAGCATGGAGTCTCCTGGTCAACAGATAACACTTTACTGGAGGCAGCATTGGAGTCTCCAGGTCACAGATAACTACTTACTGGAGGCAGCATTGAAGTCTCCAGGTCACAGATAACTACTTACTGGAGACAGCATTTGAGTCTCCAGGTCACAGATCCCTGGAGACTTCAATGCTGCCTTCAGTAAGTAGTTATCTACATTTTGTAGACATTAATTTTTCCTTGAGATTGAGCCACAATTAGGGCCTGAAAGTACTTAAGTTTTAGTAAAATTCTATATTAATACTCACAAGTAAACAATTTATACTCAGTAATCTTGTGGGTTTCTTTTTTCAATTTAAGGAATATGTCAAATGGAAATTTGACAAAAAAAAGGGACATATAGCTTCAATCAATCTGTATTGCTTGAGTCCTATGACAAAGGCTAATACGAAATTTTGGTTGTGAAAAACACTGAACATGACAATTGTGTATTACTACCTAGTTTTTAGGTAGGTGCTATAAATTCATTTATGAAACCAGCTGATTTTAATAAAGAAAGCTCATAATTATATAATTACAAAAAGCTTGGGTGTTTTACTTTTTAGCAATGATTATGACCAAGGACCAACTCCAATGAGGGGAGAAATTTAGCCATCTAAGTTAAATGTAGATATAAAATCAAAACCTGACGAATACTGAAAGCAAAGGCAATTCAATCCAGCTCTTATTTCTATTTATCTACCCATTTAAGGTACATCTGTTTGCAATGTCAAATTGCTAATTGTATACATATAAATATTCAGTATTAAATGTGAAATACCTTCCAAAGCACTTAATTACATTACACAGGGTAATTCGAACTACCACCATAGTAGTCATGAACTCATATGAACCTCACTATTCTGCGAATGATCATCGTGGAGTTTACTTTCATAAAAATGAAAATAAAATTGATGATTTCTTCTTGATGTTTAGTTAGGTCACATGTGGAGGGAAATTTTAAATATTGAACGAGATATTTGAAACAGTTAGTTTGGCTTCAATAACTTATTTCACACCCTTACAAATATCGCTGTGTCGCCGTCCACGAAGACAGCAATATTGGTGAGGGTGTGAAATTGACACAAAATAATGATCTACCAGGAACAAAAGTATGATCCCAGCAAATGCCTGAATGGAACAAAGGTTGACGATTATGGTTATACGTAAGCACTGAATATGATTTTCACCATTACTATTTTTATTATTCAGTTATTATACGATTTTTCTATATATTTAACAACTGGTAATGTAAACTATTATTCTTATATCATTAATATCATTAACACATTGTCTACAGTAGTGATTAGAAAATATGAGCATTGGCATCCAATATCGCGACCATTCACATCCGTCGTTACAGGACAAACAGGCTTCATTGCTGTGTTACCAGGCCATTTTCATGAAACATAAGGGGATGGGGTAAAGGAACACTTTAAGGCGACTGTATGTAGTACATACGCTCACAATGGTCCAGTTAGAGAGCTAATAAAGAGGAATAAAGTGATCTTCGGACAGCTTATAAACTTTCAGAAAAACATATCAATGCAACGAATGAAAGTTAAACTTGCCGTGCAATTGCTGTCCAAAAGTACTTATAAATCTTTGGTCACTTCGACAACCAAGGATATTTGAAGAGAAGGGCTGGAAAATTACAAGCCATTTCATTCGGCTTGTTGATAGATAGTTTGATCCGTTTTATTCTCGACTGCCAATAGATAGAAAATCGTCAAGAAATGCTCACGTGACTAAACCTGTAAATGCAAGACAAAATCTTTCAAGACATGAATAGAACCGCTAGAGAAATGAAAGTGAAGAAAAGTACAATGCTCTATCCTTTGTCTAACTTGCTGAAAATGGCAAAATAAAAACCTGGCATGACGTATACTCTAAATTACAGACTAAGTCAGGCTGGGTTGGGGCACTTTTTTTGGTTGCAAAAGTCGAATGGGAGTGTACGGTCAGCACCCATCACCAGTTGCATTTAAACATCGTCTCAGAGGCCACCTTTTAGGAAAAGACAGCACACTTGGAAGCTCAAAGAGCAACGTTTAAAACTGCTACAGTGAAAATGTATCATCCGCCCATTTTCCCAAGTCCCTGACAAGCAAGACGCATTATTCGAAGATGAAGGAAATGCCCTTCAGAAAGAACCCAGTATATCAGCAATTTTATTTTGCTTACCAGTATTTAATAAGGATGATCAAAATGATGACTTCAAAGACCAGGAAGTTGAAGAACAAACATGGGAAGATCCCATATGTTGGCGGGTTCATTGCTCGCAAGTTTCCACAACTGGAACATTTAGGAGCAAAAGTAACAAAGGAAGATGAATGACACAAAGATTGGTGCCATAAGCTTTAGTGAAGGGAAACTAATGAAACCTAGTCTTTCTTGATCATTTGAAATGTATGGATAAGATGCTTGATTCTCACCATGGGAGGAAATGTTTTAACAGCCTTAAAAGGAGCGATAATTAAATTAGCGGATTTAATTAGCAGCCTCATCCAAATAACTTCAGAAGTCGAAATATTTTGTTCCATGCCATACAGTTTTTAGAATTCGAAATTTGAACAGACACTTTAGTAGTTCCAGAAAAGCGGTGCATAGATTGAAAAAGTTAGCGACATAGCTATATAAGTGCAAAATGTGATTTTATGGAGATCTGTTGAACGTGTAATTTAGACATATTTATATTATTGTTTAGAATGTTCTTTAGAACTCGCTCGTGATTATTCAATATATTAAAATATAGTTTTTTATTCTGACTATTATTTTCCTTCGGAAACAGATAATAGTATTTAATAACGGATAAAAGTTAGAAAGCAAAGGTAGGTTTTCTATAATTTAAATGTTATTTGGCGAAAAAGTTCTAATGATCTCTCATATGATTATTCTTCTTAACATAGTAGAATGAAGAACCTACATCTGACTATTAATTTAATTATCGAATAGCTTAGAGTATTTAGAAAAATAAAAATAAAAGAAAGTAAAGGCAGGATTTCTATAGGTTAAGGGGCCTGACTGCGGTTATTGTGACGTCACGCACCTAGCCGTTTAATCCTGTACCCTAGTTTAAGCTGCGCATGACAAGAACTTATATTCTCTAAACCTTGGTTCAACTAGATCGTCTCACTCGGCACACCGAGCACTGGCTCAATTAAGACTTTTCTTTCTTCTCCTGTATTGCATTCGATTATTTTCATACTTTATCATTACGTTCAATTTATTGTGAAATAACATTTTATTTTGTACGTGAATTGGTACTGCTTTTACGTACATATTATAGTAAAGATTTTACTGTCTCTTCTTCTCTCCTCAACAATACCATGACGCACGATAACTTAAAATCATTCATTCATTATTCCTAAAAAATATAAACGCTACCTCCCTCTACCTCAAGTTAGCTGTGTATCACACCGCATTGACGAATCATTTTGTTAATCATTTGTGCTAAACTTTACTGTGAAAAGCTTTGTTCTTTCATTTACTATTTTGTTAATATTGTTTAACTAGAGCGTCTCACTCGGCGCACTGAACACTGGCTCAATTAAGACTGCATTCGATTGTTTTCATACTTTATCATTACGTTAAATTTATTGAGAAATTCCCTTTTTATGTGAATTGTTATTGCTTTTACATACATACAGTAATATTTTAACTCTCTTCTCTCCTCAACATATCAACGCTCCCTCGTTCAGTCTCAAGTCAACTGAGCGTGACGTCACCGCGATTACGTACGATTTTATACATCTTTTATGCTAAATGTTATATTGAGAGCTAAATTTTATATTAAATGCTTTATACTTTAATGTATTTTGTCGAATATTGTTATCATTAAACTATATATTGTAAATGAAAAAATAAATTAATACAGTTTAACTTGTAAGACCCAGTAGGCCGTCGAATACAAGTATAAACTAGATAATCAGTCAGTTCGAAGTTACGATCATTTGTTCGACAAACGATACAACATTTTCTCGAAAATTTTGTTCGAAAAACGGAAAGTTCGTCATATGAAACGTTCGACAAACGAGGTACCACTGTACTACGGTGAAACATCTACCATATATCCAACTGTTCCCTGATTAATGCTGTTCATAGAACCTTTAATACTGAGGGATATCATCCGTTTGAAAGCTAAAATTAATATACAGTTTTAAGGGAGTTATCATGCGAACTTCAAATATTCCGAGATAATGGAAAGAAGTTTAAACTTTCAGTGCAATAGCTCCATCTGTTATACTGTTAACTGTACGGCGTCCTCTGCATTGTTTTAACTAAAACTGCTTGGCAACTTGAATTTTATTCAATGCTTGTAGCTAAAAGTAGGCTAAATTTATAGTAGTGAAGTTTGTATGTAACAGTTAGCTGAACTGAAAAAATCTGTCAGTCATAAGTCATGTTTCCTGAGCAAGCAATAGGAGCTAAAGCAAAAAGTCTTCAATTAAAACACCTGAGACTTTTATTAAAATAATGCATTCCAATCAAGACACCAGTGTAGTTAGGCATTTGTAAAGGCAGTAAAATTTACCACGGCTCCTTTCCTTTCAGGCATGCTTTCAAGCAAACAACTTTTCTCCTCGCTTCAGCTTTCTTGTGGTTAGCAAAAGGATCAACACACGGTTGTTTGCACAGGGAGCACAGTCTGGCAATCCCATTAACCCTCCTTCAGGAACAGTTTGTGACGATGTTCTAACACTCCCAGAGAGGTAACTGAAGATTATTTCGTATCTCCTTACCCTGCTCTATGATCTAACCCTCTGATTCTTAATAAGTATGCAACGATACCACTGGTCTATATTCTTCAATGGTGGGGAACAGGTCATCAAGAAAGAGTATACTCGACTTCTTTTCAGTGAACACTATAAACTTAGTACCACATTTTCTGCCAAGGAAATGCTAGACGATAAGCATAGCACCACATTATAAGTGAAAAATAAATAAATAAACAAGGCTAACTGACTTCAACTCGGCTAAGAACCTGTTCTTAATTAAGGTGATGCCCATTCTTTGCCAAAAACGAAACGAACTATCCGCAACACATGCAGTATTCTAAAAACGCTTTTCATAATCATGCTGGAAAAAGAAATGAACAAAAAATGCATGACATGAAAGCCAAAGAAAGTAACAACGTAAAAGAAGTATATATCTGCTTGATGGGTAGTAACCTTTACACCTCTACCAACAAAAACCTCCCAAACCATATAAAAACAGCCACAGTGACCAGATGTTAAAGACAGTACTGATGTCATGAAAATAAAAAGGTTTTAATTAAGCAGGAAATGGAATGTGCATGCAGTCGTTGGAAAAGTTATGGTATACAAGCTACAATCAGATGAACAATTTAGGAACTCTTATTTGACGGGAATTTAGGAACTCTTATTTGACGGGTTTGGCCAAGGACGTCTTAGTAGTGGTAATAGTTGTAGATCTCGACAATTATCACAATCACCAAGATTCACTTGCAAGTTCTAATCTACTATTCGACACCAAGTTAGTGCAACCTTAAATATGCAGTGAGACATGGAATACATAGGTGTTTAAACTATAGGGAGAGTTAGGCTCAGTATAGGGAGATTACTTTGCCCAAACTTTAAACCAATGACAGCATAACTAATCGACGGCTACCAGGACACTTAAGAATAAATGGGTCACGGGAACAAAACAATTAATGAAAGTAATAAAAGTTCTTATGTGAAATTTTCTTGGATATGAGCAGGATGGACGTAAACAGAGGTCATCCATTGGAGGTGTCAGAGATAGTTATCGTGTCCAGCTTTAAGATGAAAACTAAGTCCAGTACCGATATAGAAATAAAAAATGGGCAGTATACAGAGACGGCATACTACTGCAAGGATGGTTTAATTAGGGAGACAGAGCAGGTAGTTGAGTAGATCCTTTTCAAGTTGGAGGTATTACCAACGGTTAGCCTATCAGATACTCCAAGGTGCAAGATATGTGGAGGTCTAAGGAAAACAATAAATCAATACCCCACGAAGGGTGAAGCGATCGGTGATTTTACGCTACACGAAGATGGTCTGAGCTAAGTTGACTTGCTAACACATTTCTTACCACCAAATGTATTTCAAAAGCGTATAGTACTGGATGTATTCCAAAACACTGTTCTAGAAGCATGCAATTGCTACTACTGAATATAATATGCAAACGAACCAATAAGAACCAAGTACCTTATTTTCATCCTGAAAGGGTATCTTTCTACCACGTGCGGAACGGTTGCAACAGTCTTATCAAAGATGTCTGGTGACAGCTCTCACTTAATTCAAGATTATAAACCCACCGTTCATTATTATTTTTTTGTAGTGTTACCAAAGGCTCTAAAATTCATGCAATCCTTTTGTTACACCACCTTAGTACCCTAACAGCCTGATGGACGACGCCTGTAATCAACAGGGTGAAAAACGTGCAAATACCTTTCGCTTTAGAGAGCTGTCCTTCAAATGCATGCCATTTACGGATTCTCTGTCTGTTGAGCTGTATCCTAAAAGGGAGCTCGCAAGAGTTCTCTGAATATGCAACATTCTCTAGCGCTATAGTGTCACATTCTAATACAATGTCCTTTTTTTCTCTCTCTCTCTCTACAGGTACGATTTTTACCTTATAAGCCAAAAGGTTTTACAGGGAACTGCAACGCCAACATCGTACAACATTCTGGAAGACATCAACTCTAACCTGGATGCTGATAGACACCAGCGCCTTGCCTACAAACTCACCTACTTGTACTACAACTGGATGGTAAGGAAGTACAGCTCTGTTATTTCTCATGTCCTTATTAAGATTCCCTTTGCTCATTAAGTTTCCAAATGTTACAGTCATGATAATCAACCTCTTGGTTATCTTAAATATAATTTTATAAATATGGAGCATTATTTAAAATGTTCAGGGTTAATAAATAAATTGTACATTCAAATACAAATCTTGTTAATTTACAAGCAAACTGTGCCTTTGAGTTTTATCTAGCAACTAATAGCAATGAGGATGCCAGCACTACTCAATCAGCTGAGATTTTGGGAGTGTTACACTGCAAATTGTGCATGATCGCAATTCATGGAATCCTTTGTACCACCACCTTATATTCTGTGATATGATGATAATATAGTAGGCCTAGCAATCTTCATTCAAATTATTTTAAATATAGCTGTCCGCTTGAGTTTTACAAATGGATTGTCCCCTCCACAAAAAAGTAAATTTTAGAGTTTTTCTAATATATATATATATCTATATATAATTATATATATTATATATATATATAGATATTAATATATATAATAAATATATTATATATATATATATATATATATATATATATATATATATATATAAACTTTCCAAAAAACATTCTGTATCTCTTCAGGGCCCTGTGCGTGTTCCAGCACCTTGTTTGTATGCACACAAATTAGCATACATAACCGGACAAGCAATTCACGATGTGCCTCATCATTCTCTCGCTGACAAGCTGTGGTATTTGTGAGCTTATATCTTCGCATTCAAGTGGAATCAGAAATCACTGCATGGCGGTCCGCGTAATTTCCCAAACAAGAGAAGTTCGACAACAGTACGGTGTAGAAGGCCATTCTTAGATTAGCGGGATGTTAACATGTTGGATTTTTTTTTTTTTGCAAGTGTGACTGTTTGAATTGATACTTTAATTTCTTTGTCGTTTTTTTTAATGTATCCTGGGGTTTTGAAGACGGGGCCAGCTTGTGCACACACACCTACCTGCATGTTCGTCAGGGATTAGTCACACTCCACAGATACATTCATACCTGCACTGAATAATAGTCTGGGACTAGTCACGTACTCCTGACTGACACATTCAAAACCTGCCTAATAGTCTGGGACTAGTCTCACACGTCCTTCAGAACTCTGCTACACATTAAGAACATTCATCCCGTTTACCAAGAACTAAGGCTTTGTTGCCACAAAGTATGAAATTACGAGCAAGGGAAACAAGGATATTCTACAGTATCTTATTTACATAATACCGGGAACTGAAACATTGTGGATTACAAGTGTAATCGAAAGAATATCCAAGTGGAATACTGAGGAATATGCTCAATTTTTTTCAGATAAGTATGTTTTGATAATGAATATATTTTTACATGCGTAATACATATAATACCTTTTTGTGAATTTTTTATTCGAGGCATGCAGAAAGCAATTTCTCTGCTAGTCTTGATATAAACTTAATCCTGTTTATAACAATCTTCAAATTGTTATTTTTTTCATAATTTAGATGAACCAACAAATTACTTGTAGTAATTACACACACAATAACGTTTAAAACACACATTGTTTATGGTTTACTTTTAGTGAACGTAGAAAATTCATTGGCTCTTGGTACCAGTGAAGCCTACTGAAAAATATTGCAAGCATGGAAAGTAATGTATACTGACAAGCTGTAACGGTTATAAATAGGCTGCTCGTTCATTTTTATTATGTAATTCAACCAGTCCTTTGACGCTAATATTTCATTAATTAAGTTTGTAAGTGATAAGAATGTTGGTCTAATGTCAAAAACAAATCCTTTGTCTTCCAATATCGTTTATCATTTTCCTCGCGTAAAGTTTATCTGGTACGTCAGCTGATACCAACTGCTCTTGAAGGAACGTTATGTAAATATCCGTCAGTTAGACGGTACCAAATGTGGTTGGCTGCAAACTGGTATTTGAGGCTAAAATCTTAACAAATAACTGTCAAATACATGTATGATGATAGTGTTACCATGCAAAATGATCGTGTGAAGAGGCCTCAGTAGGGGGGGGGGGGGGGGGGGTGGGGGGGGGGGGGGGGGGGGTGAGGGCTAACTATTAAACACCCTGGTGCTCGTGTAATTCACATCCCATATATCAGCGATTATAAGAATTTCCATTTGAACTTTAACGACGATATCCTAAACAGACTAACAGTATGTGTATTTCATAAATATTCTACAAAGCATCTTAGACGCACTTAGCGTATTAACATTTTGCTTAGTTTGAGTAGTCACACCAATCAAATTTTTTCAAATGTCGTGTGCTAACAGTTTGCCGGGATTTCATAAGCTTCATAGGACAGAAAACACGTTATCCACTAAATAATTGCGTATTTCAAATTATCAGGCATTGAACATGCAGTAATCACGATGTAATTTGCATGAATATCTACAAGTCTACAAGTTTTACAAGATCAAAAAAATGGGTAAAATCATATCAATTCTCAAGGACTGATTAAGTTTATTTATAATCAAATGTGCCTTAACCAACTGGTAAAAGTAGTCGTAACAAGAAAAGCAAAAGATAAAAAATAAAAATAAAAAAATAAAAATAAAAAAATAAAAACCATGGGAATGACAAACTGTAACCATGAACAGCAAAAGTCTGATATAAAAGCAAACAAAGGAGTGAAACTCAGTTCGGCCTAACTCCAAAGGAAGAACTGGCTCGCGGAGAATAGGCAACCGCAAGTTACAGAAAATAGAGCAAAAAGACAGTTCCACGGCTTGGCATTAGGGATAAATAACTACCGAACGAGAGATTGCGAGGGTTACCGATTCTCAAGGAATGAATATCGTAAAGCAGTGGCATAACTGGTGTTCTGAAGCCGTGCGAGAAATGAAAGTTGGTTCACTAAAGTCAACGGTACACGTAATGGTGGTTAAATTATTTGATGAAAAAAAAGGTATATAAAGTTCAAAGGTTATTATGTGTTCAAAGGAAGTTTTAGATTCACATTTCAGTCCTTTCAAGAAGGGATGCAAACATGGGCGTTATTCGGGGGGTGGGCGGGTTGGGGGGGACAACATATGAGGCTGGAAATGCGACTATTATAATATTATAAAATATATACTCAACACAAAACAAGGGTAAAATATTAAAATAAAGATACATTATTTAATTTTCCCATTAGGTTCGTGGTCAGATTAATTGTTCATTTCAATTTTGACTGACAAATCATTTTGCTTACATACTTACTATGAGATTCAGGGCCTCTGTAACACGGTTTTTTGGACTTTGTTCCTTATCAAAGCATCGGATGTAGCTGAAAGTTGACATATGTATATTGTACAACCACACACAAATGTTGTCACTATTATCAATAACCTAAACCCGATAGTTTTGATTTTTATAGAGTAAAAATAATCTAGCCGACGCCATGGCCAATGATAACGAGCCAAGAGTCGGAAAAACATTCATTACGTAAGCAAGGTAAACACACCGTTTTATGAAATGTTGCCCCGCCCATCCACCAGACAGAGACCCATTCACCTTATTCCATCGGCTCTGAAACCCATAGTAGTCAAGAATGGCTAACAGGATTTGGAATTGTCCCCGTGGTTGCAAAACTGCATTTGTCTTACGACTTACAACTTTATACAGTCAAGAAAAAGCCCGTGGCCATACTTACTGCAGCCTGAATAGGTAATTATTCAGTTTATAGTTTAAATCCAATGTTTATGGTCTGATTTGTATTTAGCGTAACGTGATTATAATACTTGTAATGTCATTCAGGTTTTGAACACTTCCATTAACTATTTACTATGCCACCAAGAGAGAGGGAAAGAGAGAGATTGTATGTAAACAGTCTTTATATAACTATCTTTGTTAAAATAAGATTTTTATCCAAAGTAAATACAAGCTTATATGCGCTGAAATCTCCAGCAGACCAACGGATCATCCGATTTAATTTTTTGCTTCTTCTTTAGGCCGTACGACCGTGTTGGATATAAAGACTTTATGAATGGCGGAACAATACATAGAAGTGGGTGGGGTATCTGTGCTAGCGTAGTAATACTACTGTAGCAGTAGTGCCGCCGCAACAGTAGCAAAAGCAGTAAACGTTTAAGCCAACTGCTGGGATTCTTGAGGATCATTTAGCACTTCTTGCAACTACTCGAGAAATGAGTTTTTATAGCCAGAAGTTAAATTTTCTAATCCAACAATGCCCATGATAGCCTTCTGTGTTATCCTGAATTATAACGAGGCCAAAGTGGGTGGAGCCTCATGTAGTCATCATTCTGACGATAATTATTGGTGAAGGTTTAAAGCCAAAATACGGTACCGGCTATTTTTTTTTCAGTAAATAGGTAGATAGCCAATAAATAAAAATTGCTTGACATTGGATATATCAGTTATCAAATCAAGCTTGACTACTATGCTTTTTAAAATTACCAACTATTCCCTACATCTCGTCAATCTGAGTGTGACATATAAAGTAGACTGTAATTTCTTAGGACACTTATTTTTGGAGTTAGACTAATAATCGAAGTGGTTTTGTATTTATTAACATATTTTGCTGGTTTGTTCATTATGACAATTATCAATGGAGTGGATTCAGAGTTCATAAAGGTGTACTGCTTTGCTTGTATTTAAATTTTTGTCATTGTTGCCTTCGTTACGTATAGCCAATCATCCATCGAGAAAGAGGGAAGAAATGCTGTCATAAGTTACGTAACGAGTGCGTTCGGAACCTTTTCTGAGTAAGTTGGCCCGTCTTCAAAAATAGTCACTTTTACATTATAAGTACCAAATTTATTCAACCTACATAATGCAGAATACAGTCAAAATTTATGTGTAGATATATTGTGTATTCTGAATGAGCGTTATATTTATGAAATGCATAGATAAAAAGTTATTGCGAAAAAACCGTGTTACAGAGGCCCTGAATCTCATAGTAGTAGGTAAACGTGGCAAACCGTCGACACTTGCACAGCTGACTCTGAGTTTGTTGTCATTTTTCCTGCACCTAAGCCTTTGATTTAATTGTTATACATTACAGAGTACTAGAGTTCTTCAAAGTTATTGACAGTGCCTCAGAGTATTCAACTAAGTATTTAACTTCATCTGATCTCACAATGTACCACATCTTGAGTGAAATGCTCCCAAATGGGTCATTCAAATAAGAGTCAGTTTAGGAAATATCCAGAACTGTTTTCTTAAAACAAGAAATTTATCTCTTCCATAATCAGTTCAATGGTGCATCTGCGGAGAAATTCTCATCAACTACCATTAGGTTTCTTGATTTAACCTGTGGAAGCAAGACATTTATTACTATCCTTTGCTTCATGTTTGTACTGAATGTAATGAAATATGAAATCTAGGCAGAAAGTCAAGCACTGGGAATCATTGGGTAATTGAACTGGCTACATGGATGGAAACCTTATTTTTATAGTCTACCATATTTTAATTCTCGTTTTCTATAAAAGTAAGATTTTCTATTAATCCTACTCACGTGGGACTTGAGAATGCAGCAGTTACACTTTGTTAAATCATACTGATTCACAAAAAAATGTCAAGATAAAATTATCAGTAAACTTTAAAAACAATTCTAACTCTGTTTTTCTAATGTAATTATGTATTTTCATGGGCGGTTAATGTGTTTTGAAGGATTATGATAATACATTGGAGAAATGAGTTGTTATACACAGCTGGTACATCCAACAAGGTTGGAGACCCTTTGGGAATGCGGGGTTTTGGGTGGGGTTAATCACCATTAACACAAAATCGCATTTGAATTAATGGTAGCCTAACATCCCCAAACCGTAAGAGGGTGGCGGAACGGCGCTTCGCTCCTTATCCGCAATTTTAATAGTTTGTATGGTGTTTTTACGTTGCATGGAACCAGTGATTATTCAGCAACGGGACCAACGGCCTTACGTGAGTGAACTTCTATCACCAGAAATACACATCTGACTCCTCAGTGGAATGCCCGAGAATCGAACTCGCGGCCACAGAGATGGCTGGCCAAGACTATACCGATCACGCCACTTGGGCGCTCGCAATTTGAAAGATTCTTTGCAAGCCTGTATGTATTGGCAAGCGGTAATAAAACGCACTGCGCGCGTTAGCCATAGGATTTACAGGAGGTAATTCATGTTACAATAGCTAAAAGAAAATTTCAAATTTACCTTAATTGGATGGAGACAACGTTTTGATGGCTTATATCCAAAACAAGATGGCTGTGGTGCATCTACAGTGTCGTCGTCGTCGTCTACAGAAAATTATATCCTAAGTGCATGGTGATGGTGGCTGAGTCACTTTTAAGGTGGATATAAATTAGCAGATTGAAGTACAAAAAAAAAAAAAAAAAAAAAAAAAAAAAAAAAAATCTTGTTAGTGTGTAATAAATAGCGAGCCTTCTAATCCACTCAATATCTCGCCACATCGCTCAATATTGTGTAAATGTTACGATTATTGGGCTCAACAAAATTTTCTGTGTGGTTAACTTGAAAATAAGTGTATCCACTCACTGATTTTATTGTAACCACGCCATGAATCACTATAAATAATAAGGCACAGGATATAGGTACGGCAGCCGTATCCCGATCGTGGTAGATATTGGTACGGCAGTGAATTGCGCATGCGTCAATTTCAGACTTCCTGCCGTACAAATAATATAGTGCGGTGAGTGTACGGCAGATTCTGTCATTGGTGCCGTATTGCGCTCTTGACTTGCTGTAGATACGGCAGTTAGCTATATCCGTTTACCAGTTTGCTAATCATACTGTATTATGTAAACCAGAGTTCGGCTTTTAGGCGGGACAGTCACGCTTTTTGAACATCTGTCCCCCTTTTTTTAGTTAGCAAAATGTCCCTCCCCCCCTTTTTTTTGTTTTGCTTTTGTGAATTTTGTCCCGCTTTTTTTGTACTAGAAAAACAACACTATCCCAATTTTAATGGAATAGTGCTGAAATTTTGTTTAATTTTGCCATTTCACTACCTGGTAAATTCCATCGTCTTCTCAGACAGCTGCAATACCCAATGAAGTGAATTAAAAGAATATTGTAAAGTGTATAACGGCCCTTGCAACTGCCGATGTCGGGCAGAATAAAGGGCCGAGAAAGTCACCAAAGGTACGATGGTAGTGTATATATTTATATATAATCCTCTTTGAATCTCCTCTTCGGAATTCTTTTCAGGGCCGATTCGATCGTTCGTGACCTACGTATATATCATGAATTACCAAATTTTTGAAAGTTTGAGTCTTCATAGATGTCTATGGCTTTTTTCAGCTCGTTAAAGCCTGAAAACATCTGTTTTTCGGCGAAAACTAATTATTATTCCGCGTTTCATGATGTTCCGTCACCATTTTTCTTGCTGTTACTGATATGCCCAAAGACTGCGTATATACTTCAGTATATAGTCTTTGGATATGAGTGAGACGGTAAACAAGGGTTCGCGCATGCGCAATTCACTGCCGTACCAATATCTACCGCGATCGGGGTACGGCTGCCGTACCAATATCCAGTTCGAAATAGGCAAGCCTGGTTTAATGTAACGATTAATTAAAGGAGTTAAAGTTTCACCATTGCGACTGTCAGCACCAGGATCGATTAATGCCGCGACAAAGAATTTTTTTGATTTTCTTTCAATATCACCAAACAACCAACACTGGGTAAGAGGGCGACCTTTATGGTATTTACTATGAGTAATTAAGAGATTCATATATTTCTTCTTCAACGTCAACACCACCGATGGGCTCTTGATTATTGTACCAAAACTAAGTTACCTCACTACAAAATCTTCTCCAATCAACACTGGTCTTTGACGAGATATTCAAATAGTTAACAATAGGGCGACGTTTCCAAAATTCACTTGAAAACTGGCAATGAAAAATCAGCATTTTCCATACCGGCAAACGGTACAGCGCCGAACGTTTTTATCCTTTCTAAATTTACACAGCTTATGTTATTTTCATAGAAATCGTGAATTTAGCGAAAATAATCAAAGTTACAAGACGAACACAGACTGAACATCTCTTCTCCCCATGAAAACCTTGACCCAAATGACAAGAAAAAACGTCCGACACCTGTAGGATTTTCACCAGGTCACGCGACTCCTAGACATAACACTGTCTTTGATAACACGTAACTACCCACAATGCAACCTTAGGGGGAAAACAAATTCGCATCAGAACCACAATGCAGTTCTATAGAAAAACAAACTCGCATCAGAGCACAAACTGTGTCCGTATTAAACATAAACACCAAAATTTTTCGAGGATGGTGATTATATGTACATTCTTATCTCGGATATGGCGACTTTCCCCAAAAAATGTTCCGAGCAAAGTTTATTATTTATTTTGTATGCCAAACTCATCTATAATACTACATATAATTATTATAGAATGCATTGGAACTATTGTAAAATAATACCAACTTATCAATTGCAAAAGTAAATCAATCTTCCGAGATTTAAAGTTAAATATGGGGACTTATGAGGCTGCTCTATGACTAAAACGTAAAAGTCTCCTGAAAAGACTGAGTGATAAATAACCTCCAAGGGTTCAATAAACAATGTATAAACTAGTGTCATCTGACTTTATGTCCAACCTACGTTGGCTTGACTTGAATATAATTTTTGCGGTTTTCTTGCGTCTTGATGTCATCAGGACACCACTGACTTATTGATGTCGCCAAAACGCCTGTCGTATTGTATTATCCCTAGTTGCATTGCTGATAAAATTCGTGTTTAATAGACGAGCCTCTTTTATTCGGCGAATCTTGATTTATTGAACTTATTTTTGTATTTGAATTGCCTAAACTTGGTCTGAATTATAAATCAACAGCAATAAGGATGTAATGCTTCTACGATAGTAACTGCCTAGAAAATGAGCGAAGAGCATCAGCAAGATATTTTTTTTTCTTTTTAAGTCATTCAAACTTGAGACAGTGAGTTTTCAAGTGCAAATAGCTTATTACAGGGAAATGATCTAGGAAAAAAGCAAAGAAAAACATAACCACGAATTAAAGGTGTGATAAATTCACACCACGTCTTTTAGACATTTGTTGCTTTTGACTTTTTTCGTTAATTTTTTATTAATATGCGATTTGTTCTTGAAAGTTGTGCGTCAAATGGGAATTGTGACGTCTCAAAACGCACAACCTTTTGTTGCTGATACTCCTCTCACTCTATGACTGCTGTAACTTTCTTGAAAGTTTTTAATCCATATCGCTGTTGATTTAGAATACAGATGAAATGAAGCAATTCTAATAAAATCTTCAAGAAATTCACTAAATCAAGATTCAACGAATGCAAAAAGATCGTCTATGAAATGTAAATTTCTTACTTCCGCAACCAAAAAAGGACATTACAGTAAAAAGTAAATAAAATTATTACTGTACTGTAACTGAAAATGTCTGGAAAAGCACAGTGATGATTTAATTTAAGTCTGCACATAGCTTGCATGCTTCAATAAGCAGTGGCACCAGCTCTTATGTGACGAACCTCCATAATAGACTCATTAGCTACCTGATCAGGTAATACACAATTCGAATTAAGACTCAAAAATTTTAAAATTACTTTCCACTCTCTCATGTTCTATAGCATCATCAGACACTATTCACGCAAATGATTGGCAGTGATAAACTTAACAGTCACCCGTTTTGAATTTTACACTTTTTTTTTATTATATTATATATTCTTTAGCATTCCGATTAACACATATGCAATGATTTTCTTCTCCCGATTTCTATGATAGAGATCTCTTAAGTCTTGTCATACCACAATTCTCTACAGATGAAAAAAAAATTATCTCTAACAGATAAAGTTGATATACTAAGAACTTTCTTTGAGGAAGTAGGTCTATTCCACAAAAGGTAATTGCCTGGTTGTTTAATAACAGACAGGAATTAGCATTGCATTTGAGGATACAAAAGTTATTGCAACAAAATTATTTTCAGATGGACATTAAGTTGAAAATTAGAGTTAATCGATGCTTGAAAATTACCAATGATTGTAGATAAACAGAATATTCTTTAGGCCGAAGACCAAGAGCTGCGGGTTATGCGGTCATTCAGCCCTGAAAAGAAAATTTAGAGTAGGAGGTTTAAAGAGGTTGATACAGTTGCACCATGAAGCAATTGTTAAAAGAGAGTGGAAAGTAAGATAGGGGAAAGAATATGAATATAGTTACAGTAAATGCGAATAAAGGGGGTCGCAGTTAGAAGTCGAAGTGACGCTGCAAAGAACCAAGTAATACCTACAGTGCTCCGCATGAGGCACATTGACGACACTAACCCCCTACTGGGGAAATGACTGTAAACAATTCGAAGTAGTGAGTTGAGACCTGCTTACAGTATATGAAGTCATTAAGTTCTGTGTGTCTTTCCTAGTAGGCTGCACCTACCCCGGCGATTCCAGGTAAAAATATCACAAAAGGGAAAAAAAAAAGTCAGGAAGTCACAATCTTTCCTAGATAGTGACCCCAAAAGGGTTTTAACCCAATATATATCTTCCTTGGCGGCGTATTTAATACAAGCCCAGTTGTGACTTTTTTCTGACTTTTTTTTTTTTCTCTGACTTTATTACCGGCCACCACCCAGGCAGATGACAATGGAATGATGATATGTTGACTATTGTAATTTAGGAAATGTTATTTTAATTCATAAGACCAAAAGATAACACAAAACTTTGCTGACATGTCGGGGACAGCTACAAGATCCGAGTGCATGGTCCTAACATTGAACTTGGCCCGAACATTTAACTTGTGAATATCAAGAGCTATACCTAATAATAACCTGAGCGCGTGACGACCGGAAACCGTTATCTTCGTTTTAATTACACCAACGTTTAGGGAATAACTTTCCATCATCATGGATACTATAAAATTAATTTGTACAATCTTAAATAACGTGATTGGATCGGGAATATTCATAATATATTTAGTTATGCAATACAACCGTCGTTAAGCTAAAATTACTACTACAAACTATACATTGGCTTTAAACTAAAAGTAAATCTAAATTATACACAATTTGGGAAATGAAAAAATGCAGAGAAAAAAAAGTTGCTGTACTTACAGTTAAGAGGTGTGGCCGCGAACTTTTAATAAAAAATAATACTCAAAGATGATGTTAGTAAAAAAAAAGGGGGGGGGGGCGGGGAGGGCGATGACAGAAAGAGAGAGAGAGTTATGTATATATATATATATATATATATATATATATATATATATATTATGTATATATATATATGTATATATATATATATGTATATATATAATATATATATATATATGTATATATATAATATATATATATATATATATATATATATATATATATATATATATATATATATATATATAATGGTGTTAGCAATCTGTACTGGTGTGGAAGTCGTTTGGTTGTTTAAGGAAGGCGACAGTTTCTTGATATAGATAGATTCTGAAAGATGGAGCGAAAGGCAATCGGTAGTTTGAGAAAGTACTTTGAAATTACTATACATAATTCTAGTTTTACATCATTTTGAATGGTTCCTCCTTATAGCTAAAAATTTTCATTTTAAAATACAACCGGTACTTGGGCAAAGTTATCCTTTTGTTAGAGCAAAATATCATAAGTTATATATTATTTTCTGCATGTCATACAAAAGCCTAAAATTCTTATCTACTTGGTACATTCTGGGTGTTCAAAGCCCTCTTATTTTAATAGTATTTAAGGTGGTCTGAATGCCAGGATACTTCACTTCATATGATAAAACTCCACAGTTTATTCAGTTAAGATGTGATTCTTGTAACATCATTGTAACATTCTATTGTTTCCCCCAATTCAATCCCTTCAACTTATAACACCACTGTTGTCCAAAAACTGATCCATATTGTTGACCAAAGCTGGTACTTCACTAGGAATCCTGCCACCCGAATTTTCCAAGTAAAACTGAATTTGTGTATTTCATTTATACAATACAACTTGGGGCAATAATCTGGCTCTCCATTTGATTCTTAGTAAATACGCAGATTTCCTTGAAAATATTACTTGTCCTGTAACCCTGAAAAGTCTGTTCAGATCACAATATTTCTGAATGTCGACCAAGGTTTCAATACACAGAACAATAAACATCAATACCATCAACAACAAAAGTATTTCCATTGCAAAGAATTCTGTTGAGAGCATGAATAAACGTCATCATACGTCATTGAAAAAAGTGCCAGAAGCAACTGGTCAACAATATGGGGCCGGCACACCTTCTAAGGCTAAAGAAATCGGCCAGGTTTGCCACAAAAATGGGTGGAGGACAGCCAGGATGGATTTAGAAATAAAAGCTCATAAGCGTACACAGGAAAAAAACAAGTGCAATTCTATGGCATCGTAGTATTATGATGAAACTTTCAAAGATGAAAACGGCAACTTAAATTTCTAGGTTTGTTATTCAAAAAGTTAGCTTCTTAAATGGTTCTCACTCTATAGCATGAAATTAATTTTGCCGTAAATCACTGATAACCCTCGACAGTTTGACATCTAAAAGCCTTCAACATCTGGGGAAGATCCTGGCGAGATGGTAGACATCAATCCTACCTGTATTTAGTTCTGATTCAGATAAAGTTCATGGGATATCTAAAACTAATATAAAGCTCTAGGTGCCCTAGGTTAGGTGTCATGGTTGGTTGGGTAGTAACCCTCTTGATGGTCATTTGCAGTGCACTAGAAAAGTTAGGTGATGGATCGGGGTTAGGCGCAGACCAAAAATCCTTGGTTAAGTTAGGTGGAGGATCCAGGTGGCAACGATCTCTTGTTTAAGCACTTGAACCCCCTAGGTCAGGTTAGGTTGGAAATCTAGTTCTAGATTCCTACCTAAGGATTCTATATCCTACATTTGGTCAGACAGCGGTATCTTGTTGGGGCAAAGCCCTCCAGCCAGGTGGGGATGCAGTCTGCTAGGTTCAGTTAGGTTAATTCAACCCCTACATTGTATTCGATCTATGGTTTTCCTCACCCAAAAACCTCCTTTCCCACTTTGACCCCCTGAGTTGTAGGATATAAGGGCATAGTCCCCTAACTCTATGATTACTTAATGGCTAATAAAACCTTTCAAACATTCAAAGCACACACTAAAACATAGGAAAATTATATTTCCATGTTCAAAATGCAATATTTGATTGAGCTAAATTTTACTATGAACTCACACATGCAACGGCTGAGGCTACTACCTACCTAACCTCATTCTTGAAGAAAACTCCGCATTTGGTTCACAGCAAACAAAATTCGTGAATGACTCTCAATTAGGCCCGTGGGTAAACAAACCTTTAGGCCTTATCTATAATTACATAGCATCAGCCGAGACTGAACATGGACAACCTACAGTAACTAACCTAACTAATGTATATCCCAAATGGTCTATTTACCAAATGGATAGTAACATAGTCGAGCAAAAAAGGCTTCTTTACTCCCACAAAACAGGGACAAGCATATAACTTAAAACGAATATCAGAACAACATCATAATAATAAGACAGTTTTCAAACCAAAGGCCGACCAAGAGTACGGTACAATATGAAGACTTTATTTTCACTATCATGTTCTAAACAAATGAATATGGAAATCCACAAGAGTACAAAACTATAAGGATACAGGGATTTATTTGAGAAGGCTCTGCAATGTTTTAAAAAAATTAAAATTACCTCTAAATTAACCTTACATGCAACGCTGTACATTCTTACGACCCGATTGCTTTCGAGGATTACTTACGTTTCGAGGTCCATATTAGGACTCATAAGTTTCCTTGTTGGACTGATGGGGCGCCATGGTACTACCCCTGTGAGCTTGTACCACTGGAAGTTTAGCTGATAACATTTTGTGTTTATAGACGCTCTTATTGCATTTGGTGAATCTTGGTTTACTGTATACACCTTGAAGATTGCATCCAAATTGCCCTAGTTTTGTCTGAATTCCAGATGAACGTAGATATGAACGAAAAACTCCCGAGAAAGTTAGGAGAGTGTAACAGCAACAAAGGTTTACTTCGTTTTGTGACGTCACATTTAGACTAAGGTACTCCACTTTTAAGAAGAGCAAAAGTACAATGAAAGGGAATTGAATTAACACAACGAAAAAGGGCAAAACGAATAAATTACTGACAGATATGTAATGCGAGAGAATGCCTTTGAAATATATACGAAATGTACATTTCTTGCATAGAAAAGGTGAGTAGAAATGTTCAAGCCAGATGTGTGCAAGGGAGAAAATTCTGTCGCATTAAACACCAATAAATTCATGTATTTCTATAACAACTCCCAGATTTCTTCATCGAACACTTAGCTCCATCCTACAGTATTCTTGGATACGATTATTGGATACCTAATATAAGGGACTACTCAATACCGATGCCCATTATTTTAAGAATTACAGTGAGCGTACAAACAAGTGCATCTTGCCTATAAACTCATTCTTAATACACCGAGTCCCATTCTCTTTTCTCAAGTATAATTAAATCTTATTATAACGATTCCATGCACAACATAATCATAACAATATTCCATCTAGCATCAGAAAGAAAAGGAAGAAATGTTTTTTGTTAGTCTAGCTTTAATACAAAAACGTTACCCAAAAGAATCGTTCTTTACCTTGTGCTCGACCATCCACCAAATTTGGCGGCGTTACACAAAATCATAAGAAAACATCAAAGAAAAATTGCCTAAGATAATCTGGCACTGTAGATGAATTAAATTATTCCAATACTTCAAAAAGTGATAAGCCAGAAGAACAAGTTGGTGGAAAAATGATAGAGAAAGTACCATTTGCTCTATCTCAGATTTATTCAAGAGAATGTACATCGTACCCTTCCATTCCAAGGAATTCACAGTAATCAAAACACAATGTTATTTGAACTGAAATAAATTAATACGGAGGAAATTTTTTTTTTTTATTTCAGTATTCAGACTCGGCAGTCACACTATAAAGACGTCTATGTGTTAATACACCAAACCAAACACATCTGCATGTAAATTGAAACATGGATAAGGACAACACATTCTCTTTTGACAACAGAAATGCCATAGCTTCTGCGAACATAAACGTTCACATAAAATGTAAAATCAAATACAAAATTAGATGGTCTGTAAGATTTGGTATGTAATGTAACAACACCGATTTATTCTCTCCAACATTTCCGGTAGCGGGAGACCTAGTAGTTTCCTCACAGTCTTCATTTTTTTTTTTTTTTTTTTTTTTACCTCACAACGGATTTCATGATATTAGTCTTTAAATCTACTTAGGGTAGGCGGATGGAATCGTGTGTGGTCATATCAAGCGAACTTACTGTAACATAACAACAGCTTTTTAAATTTGTTGCTTCACAAAACCTTTAAGCAACTCATCTCCAGTTGAGAATCATTTTAAAAGTTCTAGTTATAGGTCGTGAAAATATTTTTTGGAACTTTCAGAAGGGCTGCCTTACATTAAATATAAAGATCACTCAAAATTTCCACGTGCATTGTAAGCATACATTCTTACTTTGGTAACACTATGGTCACAATAAATTGCTTCTCGTTGTATAATCTTTCTACATAAAATGCAATATGTATTCTTATGGTTTTTTTTTTTTTTTTGTATGTAATACAGATAGGCAATGGAAAACATGTTTCGCATTTTAGACTTACTGCCGTCCAGTCTGGGACCAGCTCCATTCAATATTGGCCCCTACACGAGGGTACAGAACGGAGGAACCTTGACCTGAGTGACAGAATTGTTCTTGTATTATCGTCATGCACAGGTTAGCCCTGAAGGACCTCTCACAACTATTCTGACACTCACACATTACCATTATATGCAAGATTACCATTCCATAAAGGAAGCAATGTAATTTTATGTAAAGCTATAGGAACGGTTTCAACAGTATTCCATTCTGAACTGCTATAATCAATCCAACATCCATTTGTACTGTTCTTCAGCATTATCATCTTTTCAAGTACCACCTCACTTTATCTCTTGATTTTTAAAAATATATTTTCATTCATTTTCTTACCAGTCTTGGATCGGAATCAACAACCAGTTGCCTAGAAAAGCCATAGAGACAACCGAAACACTGAGTGGAAGACCGTTAGTTGATAATGGCGTTCACATCCACGGGCATTTGACTCTCCTTGTTTTCTTTGCATGAGAAAGCCATCCTCATCCCCTTTATGAGCTCCTCTCTGAAGTTCGGGTTCAGTATTGCTAAAAAAACAATTGTTGTAGCGTGTTCAAGCAACTGAAGAATGTTAGCAATAGCTCTAAATAACTCATGCAGACCATAACATTGATTCTGACAGAGACTAGAAAAGTTGGTCACATAGACCGCCTCTGGGAAAGTGAAGGCCATGGTTGAACAAATGATTGCGACAAGAGTTAAGGTAAGGTTCAGTTCCATCCTTCCTTCATTGCTGCTTGGTAGATCTGGGTTACTTAATTTACCCCTGGCAATAGCTATGATCAATCCAGTGTTGAATACAGTGAGGGATACCCAAGGAATCCATCGAACTACGAGTGTATGAAAATATAAGAATGCCGTATGCCAAATTTCCCCTTTATTCCAACGAATAGCATCTTCAATGACGTAACGAGGCTTCGTATTGTCATTCTGACAGGAAACTTTCACGTTGACGAAGTAAAATATGTGAAGGACGATGTCAACTACAAGCGTAACAACAATCCTACGCCAGAAGACCTTGTTCTTGTCGTGGTTTCTATAGTACTGAAAGTTCCACACTGCTAGGAATCTGTCAAAGGACAGAAACAGCAATGTGTAAAAACTCAGAGGTTGTAAAAATTCAAGAAATGACCAGCAGAAGCGTCCAAAATAAAAGGCCTCGTCGCATGAATTGATGGAGCACCCGATAACGGAAGTCGCCACAGGAATACTCATCACACACGCCATCAGATCTATCAGTACGAGTACGAGAAAGTACCTGAAAATTACAGGAAATTAAAAGTTTCATCAGTTGATGTTTGTCACGCTCGTTTTATCAGCATAGTTGCCTTTGATTTATCTATTAGAAACTCACATGCCACAACAAATATTTCTTTTACGACTGTCCATAAACTGAAAAGGTGATATGAAGACTAATCCTAAGATAACTCTTAAAGAGTCTATGGTACTTGTGTGAAGATTTTGTCCTTACTGACTAGGCAATAGAAAAGAGGTCACCTGAGGTTTTCTCTCTAAAAGAACAACCCGGGCAAATTGAAGAATAGAACGCAACCATACTCACCGATTAGCCAACACAAGTCTCATCTTCGGTTTCTTGAGAATCATTATGCAGATCGCATTGCTGACCACACCTATAGCAATGATCAGGGGGTAGATGATTCTGTAACTTACGAACTGTTGTCTAGTATATGTGTTATTATATTGAGCTTCCAACCCCTCACATGTGTAGTTATCATCTGGATATGCCTCCGACATGATATTTGGGATTTATGAGCTACTCATGGAAAGCCACTTCTCTGTTATACTGGGATGTTTGCAGTCCTCTAGGGATACTTCTTTGCCGTCTTCCTTGCATAAAGCTGTAAGGAGAAAGCAACAATATAAGAATTTATAAGGCATCTCTCCTGAATCATTGTAATAAGATACCATTCCGAGGGTTTGCTTTATTTTTCTCTACTGTTACCTGAACTATTTGGAGTTAGAAATAATTAGATTTCCCTACTATACATGCATGCGGACTTGTATTGGCCTCATGACTTTCATTCATTAAAAAATTAATAATAATAAATAAATAAAGGGAACTTCAAACTGGGTTACTTTCCTTCTAGGATGCTATTATTCCTACTTCCAGACATTTGTTCTTTAATGAAAATTCCCACTGAGAGTATTAAACAGATGAAGAGATTGAGGGATATAAACGCACGGCATTCATCATGGTATATACTTTTGCATCACCTACATCCTCATTGAATGCGCGGAGAGAATTTATAACTATCAAGGTCGTATACAGGCACCCTCCTCTGGGATTTTTCATGGATCTCTAAGTTGCCAGTTTAAGATATATGAATATAAACACAAAGGTAGCAGTTTATACAAAGTGACGAACTTGCAAGGGTTGGAACTGACGGGAAATCTTGCGATTAGGAATCTCATTCAAACCTGATCTGGTAATATGCATCGGGAATGAACGGTACAGAAGGCAATTCCTGACAAGAGTGCGAAAGTTGTTCAAAGTTCATTTCAACTGCCTAGAGAAAATAGTATAATCTCTGCTGGTTTTATTCTCTCCATTCACCCGTTTTCCGCAGACTTGAACTTATATTTCGTCTAAAGAAAGGATTTACTCTCGTATTGTAAGCACGTAATTAATGTTGCCAATTTTCAGCGCAAGAAATCGCGAGAGAAGAAAATGAACAAGAATCTTTTTTTATTTAATTATGAATAATGAATAACCATCGGGATAGATCAAACTGATTTTTCAGGCAACATCATTAAAAAGGCTTAGCTACGTATAATTTGACACCAAAATCATTAAAATATGAGGTGGTCGACTAAAAAAAAAAAAAAAAAGCTTATAACAGTATTTAGTGCAGTGCCCTTTCAGACAAGACAGGAGGTAGGTTTATAAACTTGTGTAAGTTTATGACCTGCGATACTAAATGTATTTTGCCATCCTGCGCTATGGAATTAGTAAAAATGGGAGAACGATACCAGAGACAGAAAAGCATGCCATTCTAGATCCAAAGTTATTTAAGCAAACTCATTTTTAGAGGCTTGAATAAAATTTTCGAAAGGGTTTTTTCATTCACATATACTACTCACTGCTGCATGTTATGCCACACAGGAGAGAGGTGTCATGACCAGCTGGTTTAATGTTTTATACACACTAATTTTCCATCCCGGTTAACTGAAGTCACAGCTATACTCATACATTGTGCCAGATCATTCGTCTAGTAAGTCATGTGTCCTATAATAGCGTCAAACTATAAGTTGAGAAAACCTGTAGTTATTAAAGCCACGATTACACAGGAGGTTTTCGATAAATCTTTCTTTAGAATTCTGACAAGAAATTATCTTCATAATGCCTTACCTGTATACCAGCAAAGATGTATAAATACAATGGAAATTGGTAACAGTAGCTACGTTGTAAAGCGCAGACAGATCTGACCCTGCAAACAATTTTTCCTCTTTCTTTTAAGTACAGAAACGGACAACAGTACTTGCTCTGGCCAGAAACTCCACTATACTAACTAAGGATATCCTACAATGAAAATATACGCAGCAAGTTCATGCGACAGTTCCATAATATATAAAAAAAACACACTTCCTGTCAAATAACCTTATCTGAAATTTTATCTTCGTCTATCGCTTGTGACTTGACGGCGCTGTAACTTTAATACACTGCACTACATAAAACTACACGAATATTCAAGGCAATGATGGCTGTTCTGACCTCTTCTGGTTAGCGTTGTTTTGTGAAAATCTAGAACTGTCTTGCAAAGAGTGTAAGCAAAGCACAGGTTACATTTTGTCAAAATTATTTAAGATTTTAACCCTCAAATCACAGTTCCTTATAATTTAGTCTAAACAGTCGTTAGAAGTAAAAAAAAAAAAACAAAAAAAAAAAAAAAAAAAAAAAAAAAAAAAAATTAAGAATATAATTCAGAGCACAGCTAAGGAAAAAATATAGGATTCTGAGGTTTCCATTCAGAAAATTATTGGGTCATTTTCATGAGCAGAGAAAAGGAAATTTGTCATTAATGTAAACATAACTGTAATACTGTAATATTTAAACGGACATGGCAGTACAGACACACGTACTCAC
Source organism: Macrobrachium nipponense (assembly GCF_015104395.2). Classification (NCBI taxonomy): domain Eukaryota; kingdom Metazoa; phylum Arthropoda; class Malacostraca; order Decapoda; family Palaemonidae; genus Macrobrachium; species Macrobrachium nipponense. The sequence goes on from NC_061106.1 coordinate 31,435,723, forward strand.
ATAACCTTACATGCAAACGTGCGCACACACACCTCTATAATAATATAATATATATACCAATCAATAATATATATAGATATATTAAGCATATCTCTATATATATATTATTATATAATATATATATATATATATTATAATATATATATCGTTCCATAATCACTATTTTCCGTGATTCATATACTACATATATCGAGCTACAATGTCCTTTAATATCTAATTCGCTCTACCTCGGAATTAGGTAATCGCTTCACTGACGTTCCTGGATTTGAAAGGATCCTGGGTTCGCGTCCCCGATCCATGGTAAGTCTATTATCGAGAAAAAATTCCCCTTCGGTTAAGCATATATGAAATATATTAATTCCGAGGTAGAGCGAATTAGATATTAAAGGACATTGTAGCTCGATATATTATATATATATATATATCTATATATATATTATATATATATATATATATATCTAGATATATAGATATATAATATATATATATATATATATATATATACGTATTTGCATGTGGGTGTATAAAGCGATTACTATTATGGAAGTTTTCTGTTTATCCACGATTCAGCGGTTAAACAATGAATTTGACAGTAACCGTTATATTGTATTCTAGAACCAGCCCTGTTAGAACCAACCCTGCTCCTGAGAACCTGGGTAGTAGAAGTTCTGTCATTTGGCAGCCCTTAAACGAGACAAATGTTGGAAATAGATACGTGTGTTTGTATGTTTTTGTTTGTTTTCGCAGACTTTTTAACGATCGTTACTAATTTTAAACGCGCCAGAATTTCAAGTACTGAACAACGATATTCCTTTGATATCAAGTACCTTGGCCATAACTTTAACGTAAAGGGAACTGTATATGATAGGTGCACCTACGACTGACCACATTATTATTATTATTATTATATATATATATCTATATATATATATATATATATATATATATATTAGACAAAGAAAAGCCACGAAGAGGAAACAATGGAGTGGTAAACTACTCTATCGTTTTTCTTTCCTTCGTGGTATTTTTTTTTTTTTTTATATATTCATCAAGTTCCATATTTTCGTGATTCAGTTATACATACATACACACACATTTATATATATATATATATACACACACACATATATATATATATATATATATATATATATATATATAACGTTGATTATAAAATCCACAAGATCCTATAAAAAGCCTCAGAACTGAAGTCCTTTGTGATCCAATGCAGGATGAACTATCAGCTAATCTATTTCTTTGGTTAGAACATCCGCTTAAGTAATGGGGTTTTTCTGTACGGAGTTACCAAATAAGTTTCTCAGTTCGGCCACAGTGATAAAGACATTCGAAAAGCAGCAAGTTCATCCCTAGGAAATATCTGTCACAGCATGACTACGTTTTTTGAGCAGGCAACTTAGCACATTCACAGTGACTGGTAGTAATAATCATTCTCAAATACTTATCTATGATCTGCAACTAATTTCCTCTCGGTTGCTTCAACTTGTACAACAACAGTTTCTCACAAACCCTCGGCTCTTGGTCAGGAATTAAAATACAGAAATATCTGGAACAGCCTGACTGAAGGACTACTGATTGCGAGTAACTTTCGACTGACTTTCCAGGCGTTCTTTCCTGAAACTTAGATTGAATTGAATTGAATATAGAATTTAGGCCAAAGGCCAAGCACTTGGGCCTATGCGGTCATTCAGCACTGAGAGAAATTGACAGTAAAAGGTTTGAAAGGAGGAAAACCTAGCAGTTGCACTATGAATCGACTGTTAGGAGAGGGTGTAAAGTAAAATGAAAGAAACAGAATATGAAAGAGGGTACAGTAAAAAGGAATGAAAGGGGTTGCAGCTAGGAGGACGAAGGCACGATGCAAAGGACCTTAAGTAATGCCTACAGTGCACCGCAACGGGGTACTGAAAGTTGGGGTTGCTGTGGTTGAAAACACCACAGATGTAAGGTGTTGACGCAGATGAAAAATTTAGATTAGACGGCTCTAAATAACGACCTTCAAGGAGAGAAACAAAGTTGATTGCTTTGACTACTGGAAAACTGAAAATCGCAGGAGACTAAACCGTTGAAATTTGCGTTATAACGAGGCTGCATTCTATCTTTCTGTTATTATTGCTCGATATATCCGAGTTGCCTTATTTAACCTTGCCAGCAGTAAAATAATCCAGGGAGCTATCGAAATAGGAGACCGTGAAAACTAAATGTCCAGTGTTTGAAGCATTCCAATGAATAGCTGTTATGTATGCAAGACGTTATGTAACGAGCGCGGGAAATCTTAGCTCCGCAGACACGTTCAGTTCAGAGCTATTGCACTGTGTTGCATAATGCGTAAATGTTATAAGTATAACCAATTATTATTGTGTTAGTATAGAGTCCGACACAGAGGCTTCGATCTTATAAATTCTACCTCATGTATGCAGGATATGATTCCTTATTGTGTATAGAGCGTCGATGCTCATATGTTTGTTATGATTCTATTATATACGCTTATTGTATTTTGTATATTCAACTACCCGCCTTCTTCAATGTAGTTTAAGCCAATAAACACAAGCAAGAAGAAATTGCTTTATTATCGCCCTTCATCCCGGAACCTCGGCGACGAGAAATGGAATATTACATCTAATACTAAAACACCATCTTTCCCTCTACCTACAGGTAAGAGTGAAGAATTGTCGTATGGGTCATATAACTAAAGGAGACCCAAAATAATGACGACAAAACAATAGCATCTTAGTCAAAATTGATTTTTGCCCAAATAGGAAACTTCAGCAATTGTTTAAAACCTCCTGCGAAGAGAGATGTCAGACGCAAGTACTATGTCGACTACCCCATACCAAAAGACCTTGTTCTTGTCATGGATTTTGAAGCAATAGAACAAAACAGAGTATAGAATTGAGGCCAAAGGCCAAAGCGCTGGGACCCATGAGGTCAATCGGAGCTGAACGGGAAACTGACAGTAAAAGGATTGAAAGATGTAACAGGAGGAAAACCTCGCATCAGTTGCACAATGAAACAACTGTTATAGAGGGTGGAAAGTAAGATGGAAGAAAGAGAATATGAACGGATGCACAGTAAATTGAATGAGTGCACCAAATGAAGTGCGTTGACAGCGCTAGCCCCCTACGGAGGACTTTGAAGTTATGAACGTCCCACACGTAGATATCTGCGCAAGGAAAGAAACAACAATATTCAGAAAGTTTAATGCCGAATCATTTCAGTTAATAACTGTTAAAAGTACTACCTTTAATGAATAGCTTCGCTGTGTGAATGTATGAAGCACTCATTAAGTGGTAGCAACAAGAATGCTCATTCCACGCATCGTAAGGTTTGTTTGTCACTGCCAGAGTGAACAAGTACCTGAAAAATACAAGCAGCGAAAACTCGAGTTATTTATTTCCGTTACTCTATTTCATAAGTCAACTCTCCTTTAATTTTAAATAGTTACAGGCAAAAGTAATATGTCATAATATTTACTTATGTGACTCGTAAAACCTGAAAGATAAGCGAAGACTAACTTGACAAGCATCTTTGGTACTTTGCTTAGGACTGCGTCCTTACTGGGGGAAAAAATAAACAGAAGGGAAGAGTCTCATAAAAAGTATCTGCACTAACTGATATATAAAAAAAGTGAAACCATACTTACTTTATTATCCAGCAGATACCTCACATTCTGTTTCATGGGGACAATTCTGTAGAACGCTTTGTTCACTACACCACCAACAACGGTCAGAGGGAACCCGAACTGCTCTGTAGTTAGTATTATCCTGAATGTTAAGACCTCAGGTTTGTTAGTAATGAAAAATACAAATTGGTTAAAAATTTGTCATTTTTCCGCCAAGTTCTGGTTTGAAAAAAAGGATTGCCCTTGGAAGTTCCCCTGCATGATGAGAATTGTTACTCGAGCGTAAATGATGGAAAACACCATCTCATGACAATTTGGTTATGTTGAACTAGTTTCGTCCGAGTCGCATGTTGAAAGGAAGGAGCTTCTACAAGATATTATCTCCTTTTATACTGGAATCTTTGAAGTTTTTGCTGGTCGCTTCTGAAGGCAGTACCGAATATTGTATTTGTAGTCCTCTCTACTGAATCACTGCAATGAACTACCATTTAAACAAAGGGTGAGTTTTTTATATTTCCCAGTTGCAATAAACTTTTTGGTCAAGTTGTTTCGTCTCTTTCAGCCACTCGTGAAGAGATTGCGTGTGTCATATTCATCTTTTTAGTGCATGGCCTAACTATGACCTAAATAATTAGGAGAAAGATTTTGGTTGGATACTCTCCTCTCAGATGATTATTTGTAAATAGTAATTACAGCTTAAAGTTACAAATAAGAGAGAGAGAGAGAGAGAGAGAGAGAGAGAGAGGCGGGAATATGAGTTACGTAGAAGAATGAGGAAAGGTACGAGGCAGCAACAAGAGAAACAGTGATCACTATAGGTACGTTAGAGCTACTTTTTGGCATCTTATATAATTTCATCTTAATGTTTTTGAACTGCCGAATTAAATATCTGTCGAAACAGAATAAAACGATATCAAAGAAAATTTACCTAAGATATGAGACAAAATTATCTAAATCAGAAGCTGGATTCTACAGCCAAAACAAAGCCTTTGCCTGAAAATCAAGTGATGTGTTAGCCTTCATTTAAGTTCCCTAACAACCGCCAAACCCCCGCAACCACACACTCATTGAGAATGTGAGATTTTACCTTCCTAGGCTTTTAGAACTATAAATGTTACGAAAAACTACGTAATCATATTCTCACGGTAACAAAAGAGCGCAAAGAAAACATTCTACAATAACCTTGGTTCTCACAGCTTAGCATTGATGGTGGAAATGCTTGAGATTAAAAAATATTCTAATTAAAAAAAATAAACTTGTGAACCTCTTTTCGGTGAGACAAAACGTATAAATAATTTCGCACCTTTAAAATAACAGTAGGTACCCTTAAACGGCTTAAACAAATGAATCTACATAAAGATAATGGATACAAGGCTTCACTTCGAATACAAAATTCCTTTTAAGGTCTTCCAGTATCTTTTTTTTTTTTTTTTTTTTTTTTTGTAATCTTCGTCCTTCGCCTTCGTCCATTATGAGCTTACTGCATACTTTCTATTCGTGCACACGCGTTTTACGTTTTTTTTAGCTTGACGATGTCGATTAGAAATCGTAGAAGAAAGTGTAAAAAACAAAAACAAGTGAGTGCGTTCCAAGTACTATTTTTTCCTCTTAAGAGCGCAGTGCTATCTAAAAACGTTATCATGGCTATTGCCCGGATGCAGTATTTTTGTTATAACTGAAAATCGCTCTGGAGAGAGAGAGAGAGAGAAAGATCATCAGTGTGAAATTTCTTAGTTTTTTTTTCTTTCTTTCTTTTTACGACACGGAGAGGTGTTTGTAATTTCTTATATCTCAAGCTAATAGTGATATTAAGATTGGTACATCGTTATTTCTATTGAGTGGAAAAATACGAATGTTATTTTTTTACCTAAGAGCAGGCTGGGAAAGCAAGCATGGCCAGTGCATGGAATGTCATGAATGTATGGAATTTTTCGATAAACATTAAGGTTTTCATTGCGCATTTAGTCCTAAAGATAAAAGAAGTGCGTTAGACATGAGATACAAGTCAGATAAGATCTCAATGTGAGGTAAATAAAATACCTTGCTACATTTTACAGTTCCCACCAGAAATTAACGTTAGATCATCTTGCTCACTGCAGTAAAGAGAATGTATGATAACAGCTTGAGCGGAATGGCTAACTTTTTGAAAATTTTACGATTTTCAGAACTCCTCAAGTTTCTTTAGGCAAGTGATGAGAGTTCTTTCTTGAGAACCAATGGAGGGCTCCTGGTCCAGAAATATATACATATATTTTTTTTTTAATAAGGCAATCATGCACTAGAACCGAGCACAGTCAACTTGTTTTGTTTTTAACTTGTACATATGTTGCGGACATGCGCTGATTAGAAGACAAAATATCTTTTTTGTCATTTCCTGTTTGGTGTTTATCTCATTATTCCTAGGTTTTCCCATCATTAGGCCTAAACTGCATGAAACGCCAAACTATTGCTAGTAATCATTGACATTTTTATTGCTTAACACTGCATGGTAAACATTTCCCTCTAGACTCATCCAGAAAACTTTAAGTATCTGAATAATCATCCTTGAAGTTGCCATATTATTTATTAATAAGTCATGTTAGACTGCATAACTACACAATTACATATATTTAAAAAAAATCAAGTTTGAAGACACGGCTAAAATAAGTAAACAAATGAATTTGTCTGAGAACCCCAATTATGCGTCAGCACCCAAAAGTAACCACTTGTATTTGTAGCAACGAAAAATCTCCAGAATGTCCGATTCAAAACCTTTCATAATAAAAAAATATCCTTCATGTAGCATAGTGAAAAATACCAAATTTGTAACTAATTTGTATTTTTCATAACTAACAAACCTGAGGTCTTAACATTAGGATTTACTAGCGCCAAGCTGGAAACCGGTAGAATTAAAATTACACTTGTGAGATCCAGGGACTATTGGCATCTATACCAGGTCACGGGGCATGTATACCCAGAATGCCCTCGGCGTCCTGTGACCCATGAGTTATATTTCTAACCCAGTTTAGACTGCTAGAGGGGTGGTTCGAGGTGGGCCTTTACCTGTTAAGACCTCAGGTTTGTTAGTTATGAAAAATACAAATGTGGTATTTGTTCATATACGGAACAAACCTTCGGTCTTAACTTTAGGATAGACTTACTTATTGGAGGGAGGTAAGTCTTTACAACTGACTGGGAGTTTACCACCTTATCCATTTCCGAATACATTAGGGAAATTCTAAGAGAATGGACAATGAACCTAGAACCAAAGATATAAGCGAATCTATTGGTTTCACTCACTGGGTGTTGATACCATTCTATGGTTTACTCTTGTCCCTTGTAACTGGATCCACCCTCACCCCTCTCTTCCCTATTTTCTAGAGGGGTGTGTTGCTACTGAAAAGTATATCATAACCTAAGATAGCTTCACAGTATGGCTGACCACCTCACCTGCATCTAGTCCGTTCCAGCATATGACGGTACCCTCCTTCATATTGCCCGTAGTTAAAGGAGTAGGAAGAAAGTAGTAAAGAAAACAGACCAGTCATCCCATTCATTCTACTTTCATACCTTCATCTTAGACTAGACGCAAACTGACCTGCTAAGGGTACTGGATTTGCTATATCACTTGTTGGGCCGCCACCACTGGACCCAAGGAAAAAGTGTCCAAGGATCTATGGGCAACGTCTTTCAAATAAAATGAGGTGAAAGTTGTTTGGCGTTTCCACACACCAGCTTTCAGAATTCTCTCCACAGACATGTTCTTCTTAAATGACAAAGAAGCACTCAAGCCTGTGATGCCATGAGCTCTAGCTCCCACCTGGCTATTTGACCCCCTGTCTTCTGTCATGTAAGCATTTCTGATCGTCTCCCTTAGCCACAACGATATTGTATTCCTGGACACTTCCTTCTTGTTCCGTCCTGTACTTACGAACAACCTCCAGCACCCCGGCCTGAGGTGCCTTGTTCTTCTTAAGTACTCCCTTAGTGCCTTGACGGGGCACAGAAGCATCTCATCTTTGTCATTGTCTACAAAGTCTGCCAAGGAAGGTATGGCAAAGGAGTCGAATCTGCCGTCCACTATTGTTGGGTTTTGGGTCTTGGCCACGAATTCTGGAACAAACTCAAATACCATTGACCTCCAACCTCTCGAGTGCTTTATGAGATATGACAGGCCATGTAGCTCCCCCACCCTTTTGGTTGAAGCCAGGGCCAATAAGAAGACTGTCTTCAGGGTCAGGCTCCTATCTGTGGACTGCCTTAGTGGTTCGTAGGGGGGTTTTGTCAGACTACTCAGTACCATGGTCAGATCCCAATCTGGGGCTTTTAGTTCCTTTGGTGGACATGACTGTTCAAAGCTCCTCATCAGCATGGCCAACTCCCATGAAGACGAAATGTCCACCCCTTTCATTCGTAAGACTAAGGCTAGAGCAGCCCTGTACCCCTTCACTGCAGATACAGACATATGCTTTTCTGTTCTGAGATATATCAGAAAGTCTGCTAACTGCTGAATAGTGGTACCGAGTGGAGACAAGTTACCTCTACGACACCAATCACAGTACGCTGACCACTTTCCTTGGTATACTGTCGCAGATGATTCTCTGATATTTCCTGCCATCTGAGTTGCTGCTTTCTGCGAAAACCCTCTCGCTTGGAGGAGATATTTGACAGTCTCCACCCGTGAAGCGATAGGGACTTCACCGACTGGTGGTACCTCTCCATGTGCGGCTGACACAGTAGGTTGCTCCATGGGGGTAACTCTCTCGGCACATCTATTAGGAGTGCCAGTAGGTCTGGAAACCACTCTGCCTTCGGCCATAACAGAGCTACCAGGGTCATCTTGAGGTTCTGAGACCGCATTACCCTGTTCAGAACCTGACAGATTAGACAAAATGGAGGAAATGCGTACACGTCCAGATTGTCCCAAGGGTGTTGTAGCGCATCTTCTGCTACTGCCTCTTGCGTATGGGACTGGGAATACCGAACAATACACTTCCAACTTTTGTTGTACCTGGTTGCGAATAGTCTATGATCGGTGCTTCCCCACACAGAGCATCCTGTCCACTACCTGTTGGTGCAAGGACCACTCCGTTCCCAGAACCTGATCCCTGCGGCTCAACTTGTCGGCCACTGTTTCTTTTTCCCGGAATATAGCTGGCCCTGATGTCTACCAGGTTCTCTACAGCCCACTGATGAAGTTGAACTGTCATCACATGTAACTGCCGAGAAACTAGGCCTCCTTGTTTGTTTATATAAGCTACTACTGTGGTGTTGTCTGACATCAATACCACTGAGTGTCCCTTTACTCTCTCCCTGAATTCCTGTAGAGCTAGAAATGCTGCTTTTAACTCCAGCACGTCTATATGGAGTTCTCTGTCCTTGCAACTCCATTTTGCTGACACCATCAACTCCTCCATATGGGCTCCCCAGCCTTCTAGTGACGCATCTGAGAACAGCAAGAGGTCCGGGGAGGATTGTTGAAGGGGGACACCCACTGTCAGATTGTCGTCGTTCACCCACCACAGCAAGTCTTTCCTCACTTCTGCCGACAAGGGCATCTCCACAAGGAAATGTCTCACTACAAAGTTAGACCAAAAACTCCTAAGGAAAGAATTCCCTGAGGAGAGTCTCAGCCCCTAGAAACCAAGACCTCCTAGGAAGGCATACCTTGAGAGGGACCTCAGCCCCTCCACAAGGAATGGCTTCCCAGAGGGATTTCAGCCTCACACCATGGATGCCTCCCTTGAGGGAGATAGGGTATCCTCAACATGGCGGTCCTCCTCTAGGGGTGTCTTCCCAGGAAGGAGGCAGGAATCCTGCCTGATCAACACACATTCTTAAAAATGGGCCTCACCAAGGGACCTTGCTGGAGCCCAAAGCTTCCTAGGGAAGGCATCTTTTGAGAAACACCTCTATTCTCTTCCCATGGATACCTTCCCACAGGGAGCCATGGCACCCCTACCAGACAAGTACTCCTCTGGAACTGCCTTTTTGGGAGAGGGGTAGGGCTCCTGCCAGGCCAAGAACCATCTACACAGAGGTGGTGGGCCAAAAATTCCTAGGAAGGCATCTCTTCAGGTAGGTCTCCAGCCATTGCAGGTGTTCCAGGGGTCACCTGTAAAGGTCAGAAAGTCCACCTGTCTGAAAGGTGGGCAACCCTGGCTGGCTCTTGATGAAGGCAGCCATAGAAGCAAGGCTTTCAATTGGGTAAGGTATCCATGGTCCCTAGGTAAATGGACCCAACGTGGGCTAACTGATCAAGCAAAGGGCTTGGGATTTAAGGTAGCACTAAAGGAAGGTTCTCCTGTCAGGCAGAATCCTCAGGAAGGCATCCTAATTTTGTAGGAGCCTCTTGGCAAACACAGGGGAAGGTGCCCAAATAGATGGCTATTTAGTGGTCCAGTGGATAGACATAATTGTCAGGGATCTTGAGGATGAAATTCATAACCTAGAGGAAGCGAGGGAAATGGCTCAGGATAGAGTCAGATGGAGAGGAACTGTATCAGCCTTATGCCACTGGCCAGTGGCAGGTAAATAAAGTAAAGTAAAAGTAAGTAAGTGAAGCTTTAAGAAGTTCCATGGTGTGCCACGCTGACCAATCTGTGTATTACTAGGGTTTTTGTTTATTCTAATCATAATACATTATTTACTTTCACCATTCTTGTGGACCATCAATCACAGGTTCAATCAATATACTTCAAAAGAGCATAACATAGAATGTGAATTGATTCTTCTGCTTTTTTCCCCATATATACCCAACTTATTTTTTCGAAAATGATGTATTGATGCATGAAAAACATTAAGGTAAACTAATATCTTGGTTATAAGACATCTTTAACATACTATTCACATATATGCATGAAGGCGAAGATTTTTCTTTTAGAGATCCAATGAATTTTGTAAGGATTTTATGGCCATTTCCAAGAAGGGAGCGATACAGGTGGGTTTCTGAAGGAGGTGACGTGTATGTATAAGTCACTTAATTAAACATATTAATAATGAAGAAAAATTCTTTGAAGGAACATTACCATCATTCAAAGACATTTTTCTCCTAGTATATAATGATGCTCTGGCATTCTATGCATTAGTCATACACTTGCAAAAGTTATACGAGCCACTGTCCCTCCAAGAGGATTCAGATATAATTACATCAATATATGAGAGAACTTGTTAGGATTTTCCTGATACGTATAATGTAAATACCTGTACGTATTTGTCAATTAATGATGGAAGTTCAAAAGTTTTAAAACCAGTGCATGTCAAGATGAAAAAAGAAACTAGGTATTGTATTGTACACATTGGTTGATGATAAAGAGATTGCTGTAATGTACAGTTCCAAGCATGTTGTGTATCTTCTACTAGCCAATTAAATATCCCTTAATTTAAAATTCAAAATATTGCTTGTATAATTAATTCCTAATAAGGCAATCATCAGGAAACTGAAAAATCACTCTGTTAGAAATGAACCTTAAATTCTATGAAAGTAAATTTTCTAAAATCTGCACTGTCTTAAGCAATCTTCCCCAAAAATTAACTCATGATAATTCTAGGAAACTGCATTACAATTATCATGGGGGCAATGGTCCAAGTATGCACTATTACATCTACTATGTCCATGGGCTAAAACAGCATAAACCTAAACCTCTGCTGCCCTGATCCAGTGCTGTTTCAGTTGCTGCTAATGCAGAAGCTGTGACACAATTTAAACCGTATTTGATGAGGTCCCTTCAGGAGCACTTGCAATGCTCTATAACAATGACTCCAGTGATTGCATAGCAATAATTAGAAGTTGATAGATCTATCCTTTGTTTTGAAAACACAAATCCCCGACAGCATCCAAAACTTTTTCCTTGCACGTCACTCTAACACTTAAACAACCTTCGGCCTTTGTGGGGGTTTCTTCCAAGGTTTTCTCCTAAACATAATGTACCCTCATGAAGCAAATAACCAGAAATACTACAGTATTTCATCCTGTTCTGAGTGATAAAATTATTCATAGGCAAACAAGAAATGGTAGGTGACAAAGAAGAACTTATTACATAGTATTTACCTTAACCATTCTCTTTGCTGTAAACTTTTCAGGGGTTACTGTCTGTGCATCACACTCAATGGATGTATTATGTCCTCTAGGATGCAATACACAGGTGAGTTATCTTACAATCATTGGGTCCTATGGTAGCAATAAATGAGGTGGATGTACTTCTTTGGGTGAGGTCCCAGTCTTCATCTTTACCTTAATCATCCATTCATCATTTGTAACATAACTATTTTTTACTATCGTACAATGGTTGAAGCAAAACAACTGTTGTTATCCAATTTGGTTGTTCATTGCAAAACAGCTGTTTTTCATTTGGTAAACATAATATCAGTTCATCCTCTCTCTCTCTTTGCTACAGCAATTCATACCTCATTAATGGATATGTACAGGAGAGAGGAGAGAGAGAGAGAGGTGGTAGGCTCAATCTGAAAACGTAAACATCACAAATGGCTGGATGATCGTTTTTTTTTTTTAATACATATTACGATGATAACACATCAATACAAAACTACAGTATAAAGAGATTCTGTAAGTGAAATAACATTTTATTGATATTCTGCTGTGTTTAAATTAATTTTATTATAACTGCCTATTAAAATTGGCAGTTACAAGCATTTTTAGAGGGGGGGGGGGGGGGGGGTTTGAACTATTAAAATGGCCAGTTATAAGCTGTTTTTTTTTTAGAGGGGGATACATATAAACTTAAAGCGGATTTTCACTTAATATGGGTGGTTGTGGTCCCTAACTGGCCCCCCTCCCACATTATGGAGGACATACTGTACACCCAAATAAGAAAATGCATTCTATAATAAAACACTTTATCAAGTAATAATTATAATTGCATTCAAGTCTATCACTTAATAAAAAAATGAGACTTGACTCAATGTTATTAGCTAAAGTGATGTTAATTAGCTCATGTAGTCCACCAGATCACCAATGGCAAGTAAAACTTTAACTGCAACAGTTTTAAAAGATACTCATCTCAGAAATCCACACCAAATACAGAGCACCCTAAGGGTATTATTTGCATAAAACATGTACAGATAAACCCAAGTTGAATCAAGTAATAATACCCTGTATAACTGTGACTTCTATCACAACAAATTATAAGGGACCTTTAAGTGTTTCAAACAATGGTGTAAATGACTGATTTCTGCATCCTAGCATCAAAGGGTTAAAAAAAATGCTACTTCTTGGCTGCTGCAGCCTGGGCTGCCTTTTTGGCTTTCACCATTTCAACCAGCTCCTGAAATAAACAAAAACAAACAGACAATTAACTTTACCAATAATACCCACTTTCCCATAAGAATAACTTGGCAATTTAAAATTTTTTCATAATTAAAAACTCTTAACATACTGAGAGGTTCAAGAGTACAAAACTTCTAAATATTAAATTTGATTTTTTCCCCAAACGAATCTCTGTAAATAAACTGGACACCCATTTAATTTTATTTCAAGCATTTGAATGAAATAAAAGATTGGAATTTATTTAACTTTCTGTAAAATATGGACCGCTTACCAAGAAGTCAGTTATCAGTTATTTCTTTTACCTTTCTTATTGTAAATTTGGTATACAGTCTAAGGTGGTTTGTTAGCTGTAATAACATGGAACCATAACTTACAACTGATAAAAAGTAGGGAATTACCACTTACATGGCAAACTCATTCCTAATTTCTGTCCAGTTTTCTCACTTTACTGGCTAGATTTTCAACAACAGAATATGATAAGTAAATCAAACATTCTTCACATTTTCACAGAATAAGTCATTAACAGTCCCCAACTAAAGCTTCCTTTGTAATTGTCCAACTTTTAATTCAGTTAAGTTCCGGAACTCCAATTCGAAAAGTTTCAGTGTTAAATACAAAACTTAAATGTATAAACTAAAGATTTTTATAAATTCAAAGAATAAAATGGCCATGCTTACTTTGTATCGCCTCATGCAGTCCTTTTTCGTACGATTTGGAACACATTCAGCAATTCTTTCCCAGCGATCAGTTGTTGATACAGGGAAGGTTTTCAAGGCTTGTTCTAAGAGGCGTTGTTCTTCAGCTCCCCATGCCATTGTATTCATTCCCAACATTTCTTGAGGCGCTGAAAGTAATGAAAATGACTTCTTTAAGCTATTCATATTGCATACTATTCATATTCTGTAATATCTTAAATAGAAAACTGCATAAACCTTCAAAGAAAACACTTTAATTCATTAATTAATTGCAGTCAAACATTAACGTTAAAACAGATATATCAAGGACATAAAAAATAACTTTTACAAAAATCTTTCATAATAACATTAGTATCCCTGGTGCAAACAGTTAAATTGTTAGCCTGTGACACTTTCTTAAATAAAAGACTATAGGTCATGGAATTTTACCTATAAAGCAAACGAAAATAAAAATACCAAATTTGTAACTAATTTGTATTTTTCATAACTAACAAACCTGAGGTCTTATCAGGTAAAGGCCCACCTCGAACCACCCCTCTAGCAGTCTAAACTGGGTTAGAAATATAACTGGTGGGTCACAGGTAGCCGTGGGCATTCTGGGTATACATGCCCCGTGACCTGGTAGATGCCAATAGTCCCTGGATCTCACAAGTGTAATTTTAATTCTACCGGTTTCCAGCTTGGCGCAAGTAAATCCTAATGTTAAGACCTCAGGTTTGTTAGTTATGAAAAATACAAATTAGTTACAAATGTGGTATTTGTTCATATACGGAACAAACCTTCGGTCTTAACATTAGGATAGACTTACTTATTGGAGGGAGGTAAGTCTCTACAACTGACTGGGAGTTTGCCACCTTATCCATTTCCGAATATATAGGGAAATTCTAAGAGAATGGACAATGAACCTAGAACCAAAGATATAAGCGAATCTATTGGTTTCCCCCGCTGGGTGTAGATACCATTCTATGGTTTACTCTTGTCCCTTGCAACTGGATCCACCTTCACCCCTCTCTTCCCTATTATCTAGAGGGGTGTGTTGCTACTGAAAAGTATATCATAACCTAAGATAGCTTCACAGTATGGCTGACCACCTCACCTGCATCTAGTCCGTTCCAGCACATGACGGTACCCTCCTTCATATTGCCCGTTGTTAAAGGAGTAGGAAGAAAGTAGTAAAGAAAAAAAGACCAGTCATCCCATTCATTCTACTTTCATACCTTCATCTTAGACTAGACGCAAACTGACCCGCCAGGGGCACTGGATGAGCTATATCACTTGTTGGGCCGCCACCACTGGACCCAAGGAAAAAGTGTCCAAGGATCTATGGGCAACGTCTTTCAAATAAAATGAGGTGAAAGTTGTTTGGCGTTTCCACACACCAGCTTTCAGAATTCTATCCACAGACATGTTCTTGTTAAATGCCAGAGAAGCACTCAAGCCCCTGATGTAATGAGCTTTAGCTCCCACCTGGCTATCTGACCCCCTGTCTTCTGCCATATAAGCATCTCTGATCGTCTCCCTTAGCCAAAACGATATTGTATTCCTGGACACTTCCTTCTTGTTCCGTCCTGTACTTACAAACAACCTCCAGCACCCCGGCCTGAGGTGCCTTGTTCTCCTTAAGTACTCCCTTAGTGCCCTGACGGGGCACAGGAGCATCTCATCTTTGTCATTGTCTACAAAGTCTGCCAAGGAAGGTATGGTAAAGGAGTCGAATCTGCCGTCTACTATTGTTGGGTTTTGGGTCTTGGCCACGAATTCTGGGACAAACCCAAAATACCATTGACCTCCAACCTCTTGAGTGCTTTATGAGATATGACAGGCCATGTAGCTCCCCCACCCTTTTGGTTGAAGCCAGGGCCAATAAGAAGACTGTCTTCAGGGTCAGGCTCCTATCCGTGGACTGCCTTAGGGGGGTTTTGTCAGACTACTCAGTAGTACCCTGGTCAGATCCCAATCTGGGGCTTTTAGCTCCTTTGGTGGGCATGACTGTTCAAAGCTCCTCATCAGCATGGCCAACTCCCATGAAGACGAAATGTCCACTCCTTTCATTCGTAAGATTGCGGCTAGAGCCGCCCTGTACCCCTTCACTGCAGATACAGACATATGCTTTTCTGTTCTGAGATATATCAGAAAGTCTGCTAACTGCTGAATAGTAGTACCGAGTGGAGACAAGTTACCTCTACGACACCAATCACAGTATGCTGACCACTTTCCTTGGTATACTGTCGCAGATGATTTTCTGATATTTCCTGCCATCTGAGTTGCTGCTTTCTGCGAAAACCCTCTCACTCGGAGGAGATACTTGACAGTCTCCACCTGTGAAGCGATAGGGACTTCACCGACTGGTAGTACCTCTCCATGTGCGGCTGACACAGTAGGTTGCTCCATGGGGGTAACTCTCTCGGCACATCTACTAGGAATTCCAGTAGGTCTGGAAACCACTCTGCCTTCGGCCATAACGGGGCTACCAGGGTCATCTTGAGGTTCTGAGACCGCATTACCCTGTTCAGAACCTGACGGATTAGACAAAATGGGGGAAATGCGTAAACGTCCAGATTGTCCCAGGGGTGTTGTAGCGCATCTTCTGCTACTGCCTCTGCGTCTGGGACTACTGAACAATACACTTCCAACTTTTTGTTGTACCTGGTTGCGAATAGGTCTATGATCAGTCCTTCCCACAACATGAGCATCCTGTCCACTACCTGTTGGTGCAGGGACCACTCCGTTCCCAGAATCTGATCCCTGCGGCTCGACTTGTCAGCCTCTATGTTTCTTTTTCCCGGAATATACCTGGCCCTGATGTCTACCAGGTTCTCTACAGCCCACTGATGAAGTTGAACTGTCATCACATGTAACTGCCGAGAAACTAGGCCTCTTTGTTTGTTTATATAAGCTACTACTGTGGTGTTGTCTGACATCAATACCACCGAGTGTCCCTTTACTCTCTCCCTGAATTCCTGTAGAGCTAGAAACGCTGCTTTTAACTCCAGCACGTTTATATGGAGTTCTCATAAGCTCCCTTGGATCACCTTTTCTTCGAAGATTCAACTGCATCTGCCACACAACTCACACCATGAAAACTTGGATAGAAATACAGGAAATCATTGGTTAGGAGACACAAATGATGAAGGAATAGTACTATCTATTGTACAAGGAAAAGAAGGAAGACTTTCCAGAGAGAATATTTA
Organism: Macrobrachium nipponense; assembly: GCF_015104395.2. Classification (NCBI taxonomy): domain Eukaryota; kingdom Metazoa; phylum Arthropoda; class Malacostraca; order Decapoda; family Palaemonidae; genus Macrobrachium; species Macrobrachium nipponense. The sequence continues at coordinate 31,452,514 of NC_061106.1, forward strand.
TGGAGAAAATCAACAGAAAAGAAAAGAAGGGGAGGCATTAAGGTATATTTTAGGATTGTACTTACTGTCAAATCTTTGTGATGCAGTAGAATCACTAATCTGAGATTTTCCTTGGGCCTTTTCCACACTTTGATAAGCATTTTTATTGGCTGCTTCTTTCATGTGTTGGTCTGAATGCTGTAACTCTTTAGCTTTGGCCAAAACCTCTTTAGCAACTCTTGAAATATTTGTTGCAGTGTGTTGATTGATATATTCAGCAACAACCTCCCACCTGTAAATAAAAGTGTAAAAAGAAATAAGGTTTAGTTTTAACACTATATAAATTATTGTTTAAATTCTCTTTTTAGCTCAACACTTCAATTTACCAATGAAGTTAATGACATTTATTATTTGTGGGAAGACTGAGTTGTTGCATTACATTACTGTATATAATGTACGTATTTGCACAAATTTTGAAACATATCTAATCAATGTTTACACTTAAATCATCAAAAAGGTTTTGATGCCACCTTTTTCCTTTCTAAGATTAAAAGTGAAATATGATTTTTCCAATCTGTTCTGTGCACATTCTACTTAACTGTCCTTGTATGTTTAACCCTAATACTCTAGAACAGTGCTTCTCAACCTTTTTTGCCCCATGCACCCGTTCACTGTATGTCAGAATTGTCTGCCTCAAAAGGTGCATTCCAAATAATATGCAACAAAATACTAACATGACACATAAGCTGGAGGAGAGAAAACCTGCCATGACCTCTCAGTAGTGCGGACCGATGCACACTGCATTTTGTGTGGTCCTTTAGCCTGAGCCTGCCAATCTGTGGTCACAATTCCCCCCTTGAAACTGATATTCCCCCATGGTTGAAAACCACTGGACTCTAGCAAATAAGTTATTTCAGTGGTAAGAGACAATTTTAAGCACAAAAGCTTTTGGTGGTAAAAAATTTGTAATTAAGAATGTTTGCTAGGATCCTGGGTACTAATGATAAATACACTTCAGCTGAACAGACCAAAGCATTTTTTGCCATTTGCACAGGCACCTGAACCTTGTTTGTAATGTTGTGAACATATTATATGCAACCTGTTTCAAAGAAGGATGATCATATTAAGTCTTTCAAGTGATGTCTAAAAGCTAAAAGCTTTCAAAATACTCAGCACCTCACAGCCTTTTCCCTTACCACCAGGATAGTTTACACTCAACAAAGTCAAATGGCGATTCCCCAACTCACCTTACCAATATGAGATTATCTTTTCTCAGTAACCTTAAAGAATCTTATGTTAATGATCGTAGCTTTTAAATCTGGCAGTACACTGTAGTAACACAAACTCACTACTTATATGACTTTTATTTTATCCATCTGTAAGCTAATATACAGTATCTTATCTAGCTGGACCATCTGTTGTAGATGATGGTGTTACATCTAGTTCTCTCCTTATTACTAATGATGTCCTTTTGGGATATATCATCTCTACCTTTTATCTGACAAATAACCTCAATTACATCCTCATGTGCCACCCTTGCCAAGACAGACAAATCTCTTCCTAAAAACACCCATCATTTCCTTCTAAGCAGTCAATCAGTATGATTTGTCTTTCTTTCTATGTCCTTCAATAACATGGAATTTTCAGACTTACCTCTAGTTTTTTAATATTTACACAAGTCTCTTCAGATGAGTTACAAGTCAATTAGTATAGACTTTCTTGCATTCAATGTCCCTTACTTGGACATCTAATGGATTCTCTGTCTCTTCACTATAATTTTTTTTCAATAACATTGGTCCGTAACTTCTCAATAAAAATTTCATAAAATTTACAAACCTTTTAGTTGTTCCAGCTGGGAAGAGATTCACAGCCTTGATAAGAAGCTGCAAATCCTCTTGGTTCCAAGGTTTGCTGGAAGAACCATCACCCCCTGAACCACTTCCACCTTTATTTGCAGCTGCAGCTCCTTGCTCTCTTTCTCGTTTAATACGATTCTTGACTTCATCTATCTGGTAAAATAATAATGCAAGGTTAGTTACATGTTAAAACAATTTCTAAGCAAAGCTACTCTAAATGGAGTTGGTTACTGAAAAGTACAGGGCAGGTCTGACTGAACCCACATAAGCCACGGTACAAGAAGTCATAAACTTTCATTTTAAAAACAACAAGTTAACTAAATCCAACTACTAAGCATGACTTACATTTTGAAAACATTCTCATGAGTTAACACTTACCCCTTTCATTAAAACATCCTTTCCTTTAACCTTGTCTTTTCCTGCTGATGACAATTCTTTGTTGAGTTCCTCGATTCTCGTTAGTTCCAAAGCTTCACATAATAGCTCCACATCTGTCATCAACTGTACTTTTTCATCTTCGTCAGTCGTGTAATAATTATGATCCTTGCACATGGTACGAAGATTCTGTATAAGAAGTTACAATCATAGCATATTACATACAAACAAAAGGAAAAAGGTTAATATCAACACAATAAAGTGACCACTACAATCTAATTACTTTCATATTTCAGCAAATGTTCCTCATACTAATTCAACATTCATGGAATAGCTAGCTTCTTATGGCATTTATGGCATATACTGTACTTGATAAATCAACTGGATTTCGTACAAAAGTGCCGTATTGGCCAGCATACAAACTGCATCAAAAATTTTGTGAGCATTCTGGAAAAAATAAAAATACCTCTTTTTCCCTAATCTTCCCACTAAAGTTATTCTAAAACTCATACCTACTGGTATTAAAGTATTATAGTGAAGAAAAAACATTATTTCTTTTTCTGTATTACCAGGATATTAAGCATAGTTATAGCCTTTGCCTAAAATGGTGACTCCATAAACCAAGCAAGCCTATTATCTTTTGTGTTCTTCTATCTCTTTGTATTATGTAACATTCATATCTGACACTGCTACTCTGTTCCATTTCTAACCATTGGCAACTCTTCAGATTGCTGTATGAGTCGGAGTGAGCTGAGAGACATTCAGTCTTGCTTGAGGTGGTAAGGGGGAATGTTGTCACAACTCTCTATCTAAGGATGCGTTGTAAATATTTATTTCACAATAAATATATTCAGAATTTGTTCTTTTCTAACAATATTCTGAGCAAAAGACAAATCAGATCTTGCTGAGGTATATGACCTCAAACGTTGGTAAAATGATATCCACCTACATCAGTTACTATTATCCCTTGAGGGATGGTCTAAATATCTATTACAGACACCCCAAAGACCAGGCAAACTTTAAGGTTAGCCAATCTAAGAAAAAAACACATCAACGGAAAAAATGAACATGGTGTAAGAACAAATTTTAAAAAATTTTTCCTTTACCTTCTACGGGAAGTTAAAAGTGAATCTTTACAACCCTGTGCAGGGCCTCTTTTCCAAGACGCTCATAAATTTTACCAATACTGTACATGTTTTATCTAATAACTAACATTATTTTATTTTGTAAAATTATAATTACAGTTCACACTATCATACCAGATATAAGAACTAAAAGCAGTAACAAATTCTGAGAATACATTTTCCTGATATTTCTTTCCTCTTTTCTTTGCAAAATTACAATTATAACTGACATACTATCATTGCCCTCTGTCCTGTGCTGAGCTACTAAAGTTGCCAATATGTAGACATTTATCAATCAATGAAGTGATATGACCATCTTTGCAACTAAATTCATCCAAATCGTATGGCAAGTAATATTAACACCCATATGAGTCAGCTTGTCCATCACTCATAACTATTACAGATACTCATATGATGATGACCGTTCATTAAGGGTTAAAGCTTATATAAATATAAGCTTATTTATTGAATGGGCACAAACAGTTTGACATAAATGATTGTTGTTAATGATGCCATACAAATCTAATTAGTGTAACCCTGAATTCTCAGGGGATGCATACCAAAACACCCTCCCCCCACCAAAAGCTAAAATCAGCAAATAGTTAAAAGCCCTCTAAAAATGCTTAGAACTGCCTATTTTATTAGTTCAAACACAAGAAAAACCCTCTAATAATGCTTATACCTGCACATTTTATGACATGGAAATACAGTAATTAATATTTCTAGGTGAAAAATACCGCAAGTAGGTAAATTTTCCGCGAATAATGGATAGATATGATCCATGGAGAAGCCTGCGAATAGGCGAGTCCATGAATCTTAAGAATGCAAATATAGGGGGTCAACTGTATTCTCCTGTCAGTATTATGAGAAAAACTCCCAAATGTAAAATTGTTCTATGCATACTTTTCTCTCTTTCTTGAAAGCCTTTTTAAGTGCTTCTCTCTCCTTTTTCTCAGCATCTTGCTTTGCTTTCAGTTCTGCCTCTTCTGCTTCTCTCTTCTTTCTTTCTGCTTCCTCTGCTTCTCTGCGTATCTGAAAGTGCACAAATATATACTTACATTAGGAGCAACCTTCTTAACATATGAAAAGAATGGGAAACAAATATGTTTGGTCAGTTCTGTTCAATGGATGTAAATGGCAGAGGATTAGTATGCTAGAAGTAGCGAGAGTTACAAATGAGAGAATTTTAGGAGTGGGCAAAGAGTCAGATATTTTGAAAATGCTAGAAGTGTCTTCAAAATTTTTATATATTACCATACTAATGCTTCTATCCAAGCAAGTGCTAGGATGGACGCAACTGGAAAGCTTATGCCAGATAGGAAGGTGGGCACAAGGGAGAAACATGGATAGTACTCATGCATCTGGAAAGGATCAGAAAATATCAGAAGCCGTGACTGCCAATGTCTTGGAAGATATGGTATATTGAAAAAAGGATTAGTGTATCTTTAACACCAATGGGATAAGTTCGTAGATGACAAAATATCAGGTTATAAACCTAACATTTGATTTTGCAGTCCCTACTTCAATTCTCTACCAGATGACATGGATGGATGGATGGTCCCATCAATATAACAGATCAACCCATACTTTAAATGGTCTAACAGGACGGATTAAGTTTGCTAGCCAGATTATAAGTGCTATTCAACTTCTGCGAAAGATATTTATTTAAAAACAAACTAACAATTACTATAATTAAATTATTCCTCAAAATTTTACGCACAGTTAATGCTAATCTCCCCACTACTCAAGTTTTTAAAAATTTCATGTCAGTTGAACAAGATAAAGCACATCTTCTAAATGACCAGTATTAGTACATTTTAAAAATATATAACATAGTTATATTATTGTATTACACTGTAGTGCAATGTAATGGTGATTATATCCACAATAATAGCAATTTTCAAGAAAAACTTAATGCGTGTAGCCTTTTATTTCTGAAAAAATATCTATAAATAAGAGCATTTCAACACAAAACATTTCACTCAATGATGATTAAACCTGTCTCCATCTACTGTACATAAAACAAAATTGTTCATACACGAAACAAACCTGAGGTCTTAACATTAGGATTTACTAGCACCAAGCTGGAAACCGGTAGAATTAAATTAAACTTGTGCGATCCAGGGACTATTGGCATTTATACCAGGTCACGGGGATACCCAGAATGCCCTCGGCGTCGTGTGACCGACCCGCCTGTTATCTTTCTACCGCCTTTTAGATAGGACGTGTTCTCTGTCTATCTGTTTAAAGCCGGTTTTAGTTTGCCCGTTTTTTATCCATTCCAATTTCATTTTTCTTATTAATTCTCCTTTTCTGAGTGTGCTCAGTGTGGTGTGAGCTGTAAGAGTGTGTAAGTGGAGAGATGGAGTGTTGTGCATCGCCGTCGGGATCTTCTTCCCTTTTGAAGACGAGACAAAGGAAATGCCCTGGAGTCAGTGGCTTTTCTTGTTCAAGATTCCTAACTTGGGTGTCGACGGATCCTCATCCAACGTGTGGTAGGTGCAGGGAAAATGTATGTACAATTACTAATCCTTGTTCTGTTTGTCGTGGTTGGTCGGTGGAACAGTGGAGGAAGTTTTATGACAAAAGCCAGTACAAAAGAAAGGGGTCGACGCCATCTTTGGGTGACCAAGCGTCGTCGGCTTCTTTTGTATCGGAAATACACCAGACTGCTCCGTATGTTTTGCCACCGGCCTTTGATTTGTCCCATACCCCTTCAGTTTCTCCTAGTGGTTTGTTTTTGGAAACGCCAGGAGGGGTTTTGGGTAATTTGATGCATAATATTTACGCTCCTTTGTTCGCAGCAGCGAGGGAGGGGAGCATCGGCATCTTTGTTCCAGGTGCCGGCTCCCGATTCGAACAGGTTGGAGGGTACGTGGGCGGCGCTAGGCCTTCCAGGCGTACCAACCTTGGAAGGGTTGCTGTCGCATTATATGGCGTCACGGTTCCAGCAGAATCCGGCAGCACTGAATATTCCTCATCCCCCGGGTTTGCACTTTATGGGAAATAATGTTGCGGCTACGCCAACAACTTCTTTGGTTACGACGATGCAGAACGTTGGGGGTGGTTTTGCTGCAAACGCAGGGATGCCAGCAGCAGCAGCCCAATCTCTACTTACAAGATTGGTGACGTCACACACCGACATGGCAGACGCGATGACGTCACAGCCGACTGATTCTCAGTCTTCTTCGCTGCCTCCGGACTCAAATACGCTTTCTGACTCGGTAGTACACACTGCAATGAAGAAATTACAGGATTTAGAGAAGAAAATTAATAAGAAAGGCAAAAAGAATAGGCGTGATTCGTCTTCTTCTTTTAACTTGGCGTCATCGCTAAGTTCGATGACGTCACGGCGTGTACCAGTCAGAGGATACTGGATTTCGCGACTGTTTCTCGGGTCAAGAGGAGAAGAGTGAATTCTTCTTCTTCTTCGGGCCAGGACAGTCACATCCCAGTCAGCAAGAAAGGCAGGAAGTCAGTGGCTGGTAAGCTCAAAGCTAGTGGACGAAGCTGCTTACAAGAGTCCGAACAAGCGGAGTTGCCAGTAGACTATAAGGAGTCAAAGAAAATCTACAGAGTCATTGTCAAAAAGTGCAGCAAAGGATAGAGCACAGATACCAGTTTCGCCTGTAAGACCGTTTAAAATATGGAGGAAAGATGATAAGGCTCCTATTAAGGGGTCGAAAAAATAGCGAGCTGGCAACCTCGTCTGATACGTTGGTGGAAGGCGTTGCTTGCCTAAATGAACAATCAAGGCCTAATTCTCTGACGGTCGTTGGAGACGACACTAATCGTCATGAAGAGGAAGTGAACTCGGTATTGAAAGAGCCCTCATCTTGGAGAAATAGGCGAGATTCTTGCTCTAGATTTGCAAGCAGAGAAGGAGTGAGCTGGTCTCGTTCTCCTGCTGACTGTTCGGGATTGAGCTGTCGGCGGTCAGCGGAGATCAAAGAAGCCGTGGCCGCGGCCGTAGGGGCAGACGGCCACGAAGCACCTGGACGGTTGTCAGGGGACAGGAGTGAGATAGCGTCTCCCATGGCAGAGCACAGTACGCTAGAACCGGAGGAAGGAGAGAACCAAGAGTTTCTGGCTTCGTATGCCGAGGTGATTGATTTCATTCATCAATTCAATAACCTTTCGGAGAGAACGGAAACACCTGCCAGTATGCTTCCTCCGGGACTGACATTGTGTTTGGTGCAAAAAAAGGATACCAAGGTGTTGTATGAGTTGCCTTGTTCAAATCATGCGGAGTCCGTTTTACAACACGTAAACGCACGGATTGCAGGAAGGGATAATTCCTTAAGATCGAATAGATCGTTCAAGTTTATACCCCCTCCAATGATGAAACATAAAAAATATTATATGACACCGATGATTCCTTTACTGGCTAGACAAATTAACCCAAGTGTGGTAAGGTTAAGGCCTGGATTAACCTTAGATCAAGTGAAAATGGAATGCCCTTCAATGAGTTGCCAAGAGGCTGCTACATTAGAAGTAACAGCTTCTTCTGTCTTTCAGACTGCTTCTTGGTTGGATCTTTGGTCGACAGCAGTTGCAAAGATTGCATCCTCAGAAGTGACGAGGAAGGCAGTGGATGAATCACTGTTCATTAGATTGCTACAATCAGGTGCCAAAGCAATTGCGTACTTGACAAATTCAAGTGCCAATGTTTGGGCTAATATCCTTTTAATGAGGAGGGATGCAGCTTTGGCCAGGCTAAGTCGCACTGTTGATTTGGATTCCCTGCTAGCAATGAGGAATGGGAATATCTTAAAGTCGCAATTGCTGTTACCAGAGGCCATAGATAGGAGAAGGATGGACACTAACGATAGGTTGGTACAGCAGGTAGTCAGGAAAACATCTAGAAGTCAGGCTAATCCTATGGAAGTAAGGCAACAACAAATACCTCGGAAGAAGCCAGTGAGGCATAATATCCCTAATAGGGCAACAAGGCCCTCTTCCCCAAAGAAATTGACTCATCGGCCCTTTCACAATAGAAATAACAGAGGAAGGGGGATTAGGGGAAGAGGAAGGGGCTCGAGACGATAGGAAAGGCGCCTCTCATCACTCGGCCACACCAGTGGGGGGTTGCCTGGCAAATCACTGGAAGGTGTGGCAGGAACTGGGAGCAGAGCAGTGGGTGGTGGAGGTTCTCAGAGTCGGGTATTTGATTCCATTCGAAGTATCCCCACCCCTGACAGGACAGCCATTGCTTCACCTCGTTTATGCTCAAGAACCTCAGAAGGCTTTTATTCTGCAAGAGGAAGTGAAGATGATGGAAAAAGGGGCTGTGGAACAAGTCTCCATGCCATCGAAGGGGTTTTACAGAAGAACTTTCCTGGTACCCAAAGCCAGAGGGGACTGGAGGACAGTAATAGACCTGTCAACTTTGAATCTGTTTATAAGAAAAACCAGGTTCAAAATGGAAACACCAAAGACGGCTCTACAAGCAGTCAGGATCAAGGACTTTATGAGTCTTTCAAGGACTTGAAAGACGCATACTTTCAGATCCCAGTCCATCAGTCTTCCAGGAAATTTCTCCGCTTCAGTCTTGCAGAGAATTTACAAGAGTGTTCGCTCTCGTGTCGACATAGGCGCATGCTCAGGGGATTAGGCTAAGATATCTAGATGATTGGCTGGTGATAGCAAAGTCCAGAGAGAAATTACTCAGGGACAGAGCGACCCTTCTACAGTTTTGTCACAGCTTAGGCATTGTGATAAATCGGGAGAAGTCGCAGCTGGATCCAAGTCAACGGCTGGTGTTTCTGGGAATGGTCATAGACACAATAAAAGAGAGTATTCCCAACAGACCAGAGAGTAGAGAAATGCAAACAAGTGGTGAAGGCCTTTCTAGAAAAACAAACACAGCCAGCAAAACAGTGGCAGGTAGTACTGGGAGTTCTAACTTCCTTGGAGAAGCTAGTACCACAAGGGAGGTTAAACCTTCGGTCTCTACAATGGAGGATGAAGGAGTTCTGGTCGCCAATAGTAGACCACCCGTACAAGCATACTCCCTTGTCAGCAGAAGTGAGGAAAGACCTGCTGTGGTGGGTGAAGGACAGCAATCTGACAGTGGGTGTTCCCCTTCAGTAACCCTCACCGGATCTCTTGCTGTTCTCAGATGCGTCACTAGAAGGTTGGGGAGCGCATATGGAGGAACTGATGGTTTCAGCAAAATGGAGCGGTGAGGACAGGAAACTCCATATAAACATGCTGGAGATAAAAGCAGCATTTCTGGCACTACAGGAATTCAGGGAGAGGGTGCAGGGACATTCAGTGGTTTTGATGTCAGACAACACCACAGTAGTAGCTTACATAAACAAACAAGGAGGTCTAGTGTCTCGACAGTTTCATATGATGACAGTTCAACTTCATCAGTGGGCTGTAGAGAACGTAGTAGACATCAGGGCCAGATATATTTTGGGAAAAAGAAACGTAGTGGCCGACAAGTTGAGCAGAAGGGATCAGATCCTGGGAATGGAGTGGTCCTTGCACCAACAAGTTGTGGACAAAATGCTCAGGTTGTGGGAAAGGCCGACCATACACCTATTCGCAACCAGGTACAACAAGAAGTTGGGAGTGTATTGTTCGGTAGTCCCGGACGTAGAGGCAGTAGCAGAAGACACTCTACAACACCCATGGGACAATCTGGACATCTACGCACTTCCTCCTTTTTGTCTAATCCGTCAGGTTCTGAACAGGGTAATGAGGTCTCAGAACCTCAGAATGACTCTGGTAGCTCCTTTATGGCCAAAGGCGGAATGGTTTCCGGACCTCTTGGAACTCCTGATAGACGTAACAAGAGAGTTACCACCATGGAACAACCTGCTATGTCAGCCTCACGTGGAGAGGTACCACTGGTTGGTGAAATCCCAATCACTTCACGGGTGGAGACTGTCGAGTATCTCTTGTGAGTGAGAGGGTTTTTGCAGAAAGCAGCAGTGCACATGGCAGGAAATATCAGAAAGTCATCGGCAGCAGTATACTAAGGAAAATGGTCAGCATACTGTGATTGGTGTCGTAGAGGGAACTTGTCTCCGCTCGGTACCACTACTCAGCAATTAGCAGACTTTCTGATATATCTCAGGACAGAAAGGCATATGTCTGTGTCTGCGGTGAAGGGGTACAGGGCGGCTCTAGCCTTGGTCTTATGCATGAAAGGCGTGGACATTTCATCTTCATGGGAGTTGGCCATGTTGATGAAGAGCTTTGAGCAGTCATGTTTACCAAAGGAACTGAAAGCCCCAGATTGGGATTTGACCATAGTATTGAGTAATCTGACAAAACCCCCTACGAACCACTAAGGCAGTCCACAGATAGGAGCCTGACCCTGAAGACAGTCTTCTTATTGGCCCTAGCTTCAACCAAAAGGGTGGGGGAGCTACATGGCCTGTCTTCTATGGTAAAGCACTCGAGAGGTTGGAAGTCAATGGCATTCGAGTTTGTGCCAGAATTCGTGGCCAAGACTCAATACCCATCAGTAGTGGACGGCAGGTTTGACTCTTTTTCCATACCTTCTCTGGCCGATTTTGTAGATAATGACAAAGATGAGATGCTTCCGTGTCCCGTCAGGGTAACAAGAGAGTACTTAAGGAGGACAAGGCACCTCAGGCCGGGGTGCAGGAGGTTGTTCGTAAGTACAGGATGGAACAAAAAGGAAGTGTCCAGGAATACAATATTGTTTTGGCTATGAGAAACGATCAGGAATGCCTACATGACAGAAGGTAAGGGGTCAGATAGCCAGGAGAAGGCTAGGGCTCATGACATCAGGGGCTTGAGTGCCTCTTTGGCATTCAAGAAGAATATGTCTGTCGAGAGAATTCTGAAAGCTGGTGTTTGGAAATGTCAAACGACTTTCACTTCCTTTTATTTAAAAGATGTTGCCCATAGATCCTTGGATACCTTTTCCTTGGGTCCAGTGGTGGCGGCCCAGCAAGTGGTATAGCTCATCCAGTACCCATGGCGGGTCAGTTTGTGTCTAGTCTAAGATGAAGGTATGAAAGTAGAATGAATGGGATGTCTGGTCTTTTTGTCTTTACTACTTTCTTTCTACTCCTTTACCTACGGGCAGTATGAAGGAGAGTACCATCATGAGCTGGAACGGACTAGATGCAGGTGAGGTGGTCAGCCATACTGTAAAGTTGTTAGAGTATAGTATACTTTCCAATAGCAACACACCCCTCTTGGTAGTTAGAAGGGAGGGGTGATGGTAGATCCAGACACAAGGGACAAGAGTGGTTTATGAGAATAGGCGGTCCCCTATTTCCCCATAGTTTATAAACCATGGCATGATACCAGCACCCAGTGAGGGAAACCAATAGATCTCCTTATATCTTTGGTTCAAAGGTTATAGTCCATTCTCTTAGAATTCTCCTAATATTCAGAAATGGATTTAGGTGGCAAATTCCCAGTCAGTTACAGACTTACCTCCCTCCAATAAGTAAGTCTACCCTAATGTTAAGACCGAAGGTTTGTTTCGTATATGAACAAATGACAAATTTGTAACTAATTTGTATTTTTCATAACTAACAAACCTGAGGTTTTAACAGTTAAAGGACCCACCTCGAACCACCCCTCTGGCAGTCTAACTGGGTTAGAAGTATAACTGGCGGGTCGGTCACACGACGCCGAGGGCATTCTGGGTATACATGCCCCGTGACCTGGTATAAATGCCAACAGTCCCTGGATCACACAAGCTTAATTTAATTCTACCGGTTTCCAGCTTGGCACTAGTAAATCCTAATGTTAAGACCTCAGGTTTGTTAGTTATGATAAAAATAAATTAGTTACAAATTTGTCATATTCAACAGATTTCTAACTTACTCTTTCCTCTTCTTCCTGTTTCTGTCTCTGGGCATCTGCCTTTGCCTTTTTCTGTGCTAATCTTCTTTCTCTCTCTTCTTCCTTAAACCTGTTGAAATGTGAACAATAAGTTTAGACAAGATACAATAATCACAAGTTCAGTGCCGTGTTACATTAAAATAAAACTTGCTCTTCATTATAAAAAATAGCTACACTAAAACTAATTCAAGTATACCTAAGGAGATATATATCAAAACATGAAAATTTCCTTATAAAACAGAGCCCACAAAGGACAAACATGGCCCAAGTAAGTGTACTCCATAAATAAAAAAAAACTGTGTTAACAGACTATTCTCTAGAGACAAAAATCCACAGTGCTTTATATAAACCTATTGAGATTCAAAAATATCTTCAACACACAGTCAATTTCAGACAATAAATACTATACACTTTACATTATCAAATCATTGTCTTTTGTAAGTAAAATGACAATCTCATTACCTAGGTCTATTACCCCAAACACAGTAGTTTTACATGAAAACAGTTACTAAAATGTACAACATTTTCTACAGAAGAACAAACATATAAAACTTGGTCTAATTTACATGGAACGTGGGTGATTATGTTTAATAGGTTTGTATAAAAAGTTTTATCTTTACACCATTATTCTCATACACTATCTAATAAATACCTATTTTTACTGAAACACCATCTGCTCAGATAAAAAAAATCTCTGGTCAAAATAATATGAGTATAAAGGAGATTTCTTGTGCAATCATTAATCTTTTGGAAAATATCAGTGACAAAATTTTAAAAACATTTTTGATGGTCAAAACACTGACAGACAGCTTCTTACTTTGCAATTCTTGGGTCACAAGCATAGGCATTATCAACTAATCTCCGAAGTCGTGACATTTCTTCCTTTCGACGTCGAGCCCTTTCTGCTTTGTTTTGTTTTTCTATCCAACGTCGCTCTTCTCGACTATAATGAAAACAACATCGTAAGAAACAAACACAGAAACCCTTTAAAACTCTTCATAAATGGCAAAACACTACATCAAACCAAATGTCTAAAGAGAAACTAAAACTTATTATACATGAAATCATTATGATACCTTATTTGTCAATAAATATGCTCTCATACCATAAGGAAATGACAGCAACTGCAGGCTCACTTGTTCTCACTCAGTCCACAAAAATGTACATCAGTATATTTCTTCCAGTCAAAAATTCTTTTGCTATTAACTTGCAGTTCTAAATATTTTCATAATTCAAGTGTCCAAACTGCTTTCCTTACAATGAAACAATGTATTTTAGTTTTATTCATCCTATTTGGCAACAATGATTACCCTAAGCAAAGTTTTCACAAAATATTAGTTGTTATTAGAAAGCATCAGGTATGCCTATTCTATAGCCCACTATAAATATGACAGATTTTTAATCAATTTATATTTTTCATAGCTAACAAACTTAAGGCCTTAACAATAGGATAAATCTTCTAGTGCCAGCTGGACCGATTAAAAACAATCAAAGATTGTAACGAAAGGAATCTGTGGCATCTGGCAACTCAGGTGTAAATGAAGTGGAGAGTGGTCACCAACCACACATGAACCCTGTGATGCATTCAGTCTTTCTTCAACCGCCTTGGAAAGTAGATGTTCACTTTTGCTTTCCTCCTTCCCAAGGCCCCCCCCACCCTTTTTTTTTTTTAAGCCGGTGATTCCTTTCTGTTTTGGGGGGGTTTTAGAGTGTTTGTGGGTGCCTGAGTGAGATCAGAAGATCCACAATTGCACTGAAGATAAACAACTAAGAAAATGACACTGTTTGCTGAAGCAGCCTGTTTAGTATTGAGTAAAAACAGCTAGGTTGGGTAAAGAAGAGTGCACAGAATGTTTGTTGTTGTTCAAGTCCAGAGCTGGTTTTCATACTTTGAGTTTTAAAAAGGTTGAGCTTCATGCCACAAAGCCTACACCACTCATGAATACGTGCCAGACCTCTATTCAAGGATTCTACACCCACAGACCTAAGGTACAGAGAAGGAACAACAGCTAAAAGATTAGTATCATAAGCATAAGTAATCATTTTGTTCTCTAAACCTTGCTACACGTCACTACTATAGACAACAAATAGAAATGTTCCAAGAACACTACTACTTTGAGGAATTAAACTAAACTGAATGATATTACTACAAGGCAATTGCAACAAAGTACCACAGATAACCCATGCATATAACAAAAGTAGTAACTTGAATTTTGAATATATGTAAATACATATATAAAAACATAAAATAAACAATAATGTTAACAAGCCAATCCTTAATTCTAAAAAGTACAGACAAAAGCAGGATACCGGTTACAAAAAAGACCTACTACAGATACACAAAATACACATTATAGAAAAAATATTCAAGGAAATTCAGAACCAGATATTGAAAACAATACTGGGACCCTTCAACAGAGCTACAGTCAGCTTGGCAGGTCCAATTATGAGGTGGTTCAAGGATCGATAACTGAGGGTCTGGGTAGTGCTAGGGTCGTAAAGTCTTGTGCTCTTCTTTTGTGAACAAAGGACTGAGAGTCTGGAGGATAACCCCAGACTACAATGTGGGCATAATATGATTGCTCATGTTGTTATGAACAGCCACACAGTTAAGAGAGCTGTAATTCTCCACATGGTAACAACGTATCCAGAATGCCTGTGAGTTTTTCATACAAGAAGATAATTAAAAACCTTTAAATCTCCATAAAATATTTCTCCAATCTGCTCTCTACCTGCCAGGCCTTGGAAAATCATATCTTCAACTTGTGTTCCATTCTTTATATCTTCCCTCTGATCGTCTCTCTGACTAACTGATTACAAAGTACTCAGTTCCTCAACATATAAACTTCCACCCAGACATATTAATTCTCTGGCTTCTCTTATCACTTCATCCATAAAATATCAAACAGCTACAGACATAAACAACTACTAAAGATTCACAATTATAATGGATCAGTCATTCATCCATCAACATATTCTAGCTCCAACTTCAAATTCAAGATCAGAATAGTTAATGGGTAATTATAAATAACCTTTTATTGTGCATATTCCAAACCTTCCACACCAAATCAGTCATGTTTTCTTTAGGTCTCACACCAAGATCAATCATGTTTTCTTTATATCTATGCGAGTCAGGGAAGATTTCCCAACTGCGGAAGAACACACTAACATTAATATGCTTGAAGTTCAGTACTTACTCTTGTCCTTTTTCCTTTTCCTCTTCATCCAAGTACGAGAACTCTCGCCACGACTCAAAATCATACCAAAATGAATAAAACCTATCAACCTGGAATAAAAATTGATTATCAACATTTTTCAGTATCTGGAAGAGCATTACCATATTTCCCAAAAAATGAACTCCCACTTTCTAAAATCATATAAAATGTTTTTCATCCTACTCACTTTGTCTATAATTTTGCCTTCATTTTTGTCTATACAGAATGTATATTTTTTAAGAATGTTTAATCTGAAAAATGTTACAAAAAATATTTTAATAATATACTATTAATAAAACTGTACATTATTAAAATTTCAAATTATTTTAAAGGTTTTCTATAATGTACAGAAAGTACAATAGTTGTAAAAGTAAGTTCCATCAAAAAGCAATTCCTGAGATTTTATTTGAATAACTTTTATACTAACCTACTCGGAATAAAATATTACAAACCTCAATACAGTTATTAAAAAATATAAAATTTTTATGCAAAACCCATCAATCATACATGTGACTACATTCGTGGTCTCCAGAGTCCCCACACCCAGCAGTTTTTTGTCTAGCGACTGAAGTACGGGGGTTTCATGGTTATGTGTTGAAAATAAGACAGCATTACTTAAAGGAGAGAAATCACTACGTACATATATGACTGATGGACTTGTCTGCTTACAAGAGAGCTACTTGAAAGAATGACACCTTGGAGGCTGGTGGGGGTAATGCAGATGACTGGCAGTGGTGCCATAAGAATTGCAAAATAAAGTCCCATTTCTCTACTGCCTCACTGCACTTGTAAAGACGAAAATCAAGTTCGTTGAACTTTTTCCTTCTATCACCATCACCTCCATCTGAAGAGGTCATGGGCAATGTGGCAGCTGAATGACAGTGCCAGTTTGTGAGCAGTGAGGGATTAAAGTATAGAATTGTGAAGGCAAAACAGGTAAAACTAGACAGATACAACTACATAAAAACAGTAAAGGGTATAATTAACTTAGCTACAAAGAAAATTTCCATAAAAAGGAAAAAGCAGGAAAATATAGGTATCACAGAAAAAACTTTTAGTGATATAATTATGGTAAATATGATATTGTTATTGTACAATAAAGTTTCATACATACTTACCTGGCAGATATATACTTAGCTATAGACTCCGTCGTCCCCGACAGAAATTCAAATTTCGCGGCACACACTACAGGTAGGTCAGGTGATCCCGCCGCCTGCCGCTGGGTGGCAGGAATAGGAACTATTACCATTTTGAGCCAGATTTTCTCTTCCACCTGTCTCCTGAGGGGAGGCTGGGTGGGCCATACAATCATATATATCTGCCAGGTAAGTATGTATGAAACTTTATTGTACAATAACAATATCATTTTCATACATTCAACTTCCCTGTCAGATATATACTTAGCTGATTGGCACCTTTGGCGGAGGGCAAGAGACAGCTAATTACTGACCTGATAGGTAAACAACATATGTTGTAGGTAATACAAGTTAATTAACAATACCCTAGTTCCTACCTGTTTAGGCGGAAGATTTCATAGCTTGTGCTTAGAAGTCTGCTTCGCCTCAAAAAAGCTTCAGCGAGGGTGTGCCCTATGGTTGAGAACTCTATTGAAAGGACTGTCAATGGGGTCTTATCCACTTACTCCACAGAACCTAATGGCAATTGTCCACTGGAGTCTTATTCCAACTTACATGACAATATACCTATGCCTCTTGGGCCATATAAAGGAGTAAAATACTGATCCCGATCACCCGATCCTAACCGTGGATTAGTATATATGATTGAAAGGCGTTATCCCCAAACACCTTTCAAACAACATAAAACTCAACACCCAGCTAATTTTAAAATCACACTATATAAAATATAAGGACAAAAATTAATATTAAGGATCAGTCTTCTCTCCTTTCTCCTTTCCAGCACTGTATCCGCTGATACATAAGGTCCTAGAGAGAAGCATCTCTCATATGTTACCCTCACATCTTTCAAGTAATGTGAGTTGGCGAACACTGAGTTACATCTCCAATACGTGGCCGCTAAGATCGTCATTGACATGTTCTTGTTGAACGACAATGATGTAGCGACTGCACGTACTTCGTGTGCTTTTACCCTTAAGGTCTTATATGCTTCACTATCACAACTCATGTGGGCTTCAGTTATAATGTTTCTAACAAAAAAATGCTAAGGCATTTTTGACATCGCTCTTTTAGGGTTTTAACCGCACACCATAAACTTTGATTGCAACCCTGCAACTGCTTCTTCTTCTGCAGGTAAAACTTCAAAGTTCTCACAGGGCATAATGTTCTTTCCATTCATTACCCAACTAATTGAGAAAGCACCCTTTTACTTCGAAAGTCCTAGGTCAATGGTCTCGAGGGGTTTTCATTTTTAATTTAGCTAACAAAAATAAAGGCTTAAAGGGAAACAATCCAGCTGAATCCTTCTTAAAACCCACTCTCGAGTCAAGCGCTTGCAGCTCACTCACTCTTTTCGCAGTGGCGAGAGCTATTAAGAAAAAATACATTTTCTAGTTAAGCCCTCCCCGGAAAGTAGCTTTATCGGAAGGTTCGAATCTCTCCGACATAAGATATTTGAGAACCACATCCAGATTCCAACTAGGGGTGAGAGAAGTTCTTAATTTTGTAGTTTCAAATGATCTAATTAAGTCATGCAGATCTTTGTCATTCTCTATGTTCAGGCCCCTATTCCTGAACACAGCTGATAACATGCTCCTATAATCCGTTTAATGGTTGACACTACCAGATGAGATTCTTCTCGTAAAAAACAAAAGAAAATCAGCGATTTCGGTCACAGAGGTATCGGAGGAGGACAGCCTCTTCGCCTTACACCATCTACGGAAAACTTCCCACTTCGATTGGTATATCCGCATGGTTGAGGACCTTCTTGCTCCAGCAATTGCTTTTGCCGCTTTGCGAGAAAAGCCTCTCGCTCTGACCAATCTTTCGATAGTCGAAAGGCAGTCAGAGCGAGAGCGTGGATATTCTTGTGGTACCTCTTCGAAGTGGGGTTGTTTGAGCAGATCTGTCCTTTCGGGAAGAGATCTGGGGAAGTCCACTATCCATTCCTGTACCTCTGTGAACCATTCTCTTGCAGGCCAATAAGGAGCGATCAATGTCATCCTCATTCCTTCCGAGGACACGAACTTTCTCATTACTTCCCCCAGCTTCTTGAATGGGGGAAAACACTTAAGCGTCTATGCCCTTCCAATCCATGGAGCATGGGCATCTATGGATAAGGCTCTGGGATCGTCCCCCAACGAACAAAAGTTCTCCATCCTTCTTTGGATAGAATGTTGCAATAGGTCTACTTGAGCTTCCCCCAAAGAGACCATAGTTGCTGGCAGACTTGCGAATGAAGGGTCCATTCTGTTGGAAGGACCTGGTTCTTTCTGCTTAATCTGTCCGCTCTTATGTTCTTTCCTCCTTGAACGAACCTCGTCAGGAGTCGTATCCCCCCCCTCTTCTTCAGTCCAGATCAAACAGATCCCTTGCTAGTTGGTAAAGGGAGAAAGAGTGTGTCCCCCCTTGTTTTTTTATATATGCCAGAGCCGTGGTGTTGTCTGAGTTGACTTGGACCACCACGCCTCTGACCTCGTTCTCGAAAATTGCAGTGCCAAGTGTACTGCTAAGAATTCCTTTGCATTCATGTGCCAGGCCTTCTGTTCTTCTGTCCAACTGCCTACACACCTCCTTCGTCCCTAGTTGTTGCTACCCCAGCCCCGTGGTCCGAAGCGTCTGAGAACAACACTAGGTGAGGGTTCTGAAGAGACAAGGACACTCCTTCGTTCCTTCTCAGAGGTTCTAACCACCATCGTAAGTGGTTTTGATACTCTCTCCTTTAGGAAAGGTATCCAAAAGATCTCTTCTTCTGTTCCAACTCCTCTTAAATGGAACTGCAAGGGTCTCATATTCAGCCTCCCTAGAGAGATGAACTGCTCCAACGAGGAAAGGGTGCCCAGAAGACTGAGCCATTCCCTCGCTGAGCTTCGTTCCTTCTCTAGGAAGACCGAGATTTTTTCCCACCCTTTCGAAAATTCTTTCCTGGGATGGATACGTCCGAAACCCCCGAGAATCCATCCAAATCCCAGATAGACGATAGTCTGACTGGGGATCATGTGAGATTTCTCGAGGTTTACGAGCAATCCGAGAGATCTGATCAATTGAAGAGTTATCTCTAAGTCCTCTAAGCACTTTTGTTTTGTCTGTGCTCTTCTAAGCCAGTCGTCTAAGTAAAGAGATATCCTCACCCCCTTTAGATGCAGCCATCTTGCTATGTTCCTCAATTCAACGCCGTAAAACACCTAGGAGCCGTCGAGAGGCCAAAACACAAAGCCCTGAACTGATAAATCCTTCCCTGTACCATGAACCGAAGATATTTCTTCGACGAATGATGCAGGGGGATGTGAAAGTACGCACCTTGTAGGTCGAGGGAGACCATCCAATCTCCTGGACGGAGAGCAGAGAGAACTGAATTGGATGTCTCCATGGAGAACTTTGTCTTCTACACGAAGCGATTCAATGCACTCACGTCCAGGACCGGCCTCCACCCCCCCCGAGGCTTTCGGCACCAAAAATAGGCGATTGTAAAAACCCCGGGAGTGTGGATCCTGTACTATCTCGATGGCCTCCTTCTCCAACATTTGCTGAACCAACCCAAGAAGGGTCTCTCTCTTTACAGGGTCTTTGTATCTCGCTGACAGCTCCCTCGGTGTCGTCGTCAATGGAGGTCTGTTTTTGGAGGGGATGAGTATCCTTTCCTTAGAACTTGTAGGGACCAAGAATCTGCTTTCCTTGAAGCCCATGCTTCTGAGAATTTCAGAAGCCTGGCCCCTATGGTGTTTGGAGGACTGGAACCTCATTTAGCGTTCTTCCTTGGAACTCTGATGGAAGATCTTCCTCTTTTCTCCTCCTCTCTTCCTTGGGGCTCGGCTAAAAGTTCTACTCGAAAAGGGCTGTTGGGCAGGTCTGGGCGGCACTCTTCGAGACAGAAGCAGCTGGTCTAGGCTTCTTAGCAGAGTGTACCGCCAAATCCTGTGTTGCCTTCTCAGTAAGCGTATGGGAAATGTCCTTTACCAACTGAGAAGGAAACAGCTGTTTAGACAGAGGGGCGTATAAACGAGAAGCCCTCTGTACTGGAGAGACTGCTTTGGTAAGAAATGAACCAAAGACAGACCTCTTCTTCAATACTCCTGTCCCGAACAGGGATGCCACTTCAGCCGATCCATCCTGCACTGCCTTATCCATACATGCCAAAACACTATGCAAGACTTCTGGTTCCAAAAACTGAGGGTCTTGCATCTTCTTGGCCAAAGCCCCAAGGGACCAATCTAGGAAGTTAAAAACTTCCAAGACATGGAATATTCCCTGAGGAGATGGTCCATTTCTGACATTGTCCAGCTTGTTTTGGCCGATGGAAGTGCATGTCTCCTTCTGCCGAATCCACCAAGGTCGAGAAGTCCGCTTCAGCAGATGAGGGAAGAGAAAGTCCCGTAGATTCTCCTGTGCTATACCAAATCCCTCTCCTTCCTGATAGCCTGGAAGGGGGACAGGTAAACACAGTCTTTCCCGCCTCCTCCTTGGTTTTAAGCCAATTTCCGACCGACTGCAAAGCCCTCTTCATTGATATGGTCGGTTGCATCTTCAAGAAAGAGGAAGGCTTTGCAGCCTTCGTACTCGAAAATAAAGACCGAGGAGAAGGAGGGGCAGCAGGACTCAGAGACTCTCCAAATTCTTTTAACAAGAGGGCTGTTAATGTCTTATAATCTGTAAGACCTGCCCCCTTGTTTTCTTCAGAGTCCGAGACATCTTCTAATTCTGGTTGAGTTCTATTCGGAGATGAGTGTGCGACCGGAGGACTCCTCTCTCGGGAATGTAAAGGACTTGTAGCAACACCAACTGCAACCTGACAAGGGCTACGGCCGCCTGTGCGGCACCTTGAGTCTCTGCCAGGAGAAGGCCGATGTTGTTCTTTTACACTAAGGCCTTCCTGACAAGGACGACGGTCGCCTGTGCGACACCTTTCGTCCTTACCAGGAGAAGTCCTTAAATGTCTTTCCCTTTTTTCATGATCAATTCCTTCCCGACAGGGGCTACGATCGCCTGTGCGACACCTAGAGACCCTGTCAGGGGCTGGGGAAAATGATCTTGAGAAAAATCCCACAGAGGAGCCTCCAAGTCCGCTTCAAATTCCGATAACTCGTCCGAATCATATCCTGGATTGTATAAATCCTTGCGCCTGCCTGTCATATGATGGATGTCAGGCGCTCGATATTTGGAAACAGGCTTAGGCTCTTCAGGCGCTTTATGCCTGGCTTCAGGCGCCTCAGGCACTCCAGGCGCTTTGTTTCTTATTTCAGGCGCTCTAGGCGCTTTGTGTCTTGTTTCAGGATCCTCAGGCTTTCCAGGCGCCTTGCGCCTCCATTCAGGGGCTTCAGGCTCTTCAGGCGCTTTGCGCCTCGTTTCAGGCGCCTCAGGCTCTCCAGGCGCTTTGCTTCTCCTTTCAGAAGCTTGAGGCTCTCCAGGCGCTTTGCATTTCAGGCGCCTCAGGCTCTCCAGGAGCTCTACTTCTCCTATCAGACGCTCCAGGCTCTCCAGGCGCTCTACTCCTATCAGACGCTCCAGGCTCTCCAGGAGTTTTACGTTTCCTTTCAGCCGCTTCAGGCTCTTCAGGCGCCTTGCGCCTCATTTCCGTTATTTGAGGAGCTTTACGCCTCATTTCAGGTGCTCCAGGCGCTTTGCGCCTCGCTCCAGAAGTTTCAGGAGCTTCAGCCACTTTGCGCCTCACTTCAGGCGCTCCAGGCGCTTTGCGCCTCATTTCAGGAGTTCGTCCGATTTCGGGAGTTTCAAATTCTCGCCTCGACTCAGATGCCTCAGGCGCTTTCCTTCTAGTAGGAGATTTATGTAGATATCTATATGTATTTGTGCCTGACAGTAGCCTGACGTCTGGCTGGCGCCAGGCTCCTGGCAGGCGCCTCGTCCGAGCTCTCAGAGAGTTCTAAAGGACGGGATCTTTTAATTGGAAGAAATCTATCCTTCCTTCTAGGAGGATCCGATTTAAGAACTCCTACTAGCGAAGATATCTGTTTTTGCATATCCTCCAAAATCTTCGTAGCTACATCCTTCTTTCCAATCTCCGACGAAGGAGAAGGAGCTTCTGAATAAACCTCCTTCCTTCTCTTTTCCGGAGGATATTCTTCCGGAAATTCTTCAGGGCTTGAATAAAATGACGGAGAACTTCCAACGATACTCTTCGAAGGTCTCCGACAATCTTTTATATCTGAACTCCATCCTTTTTTAGATGATGAATCAGACGAAGAAAAACACTGCTTAAGGACGTCTTTCCAACGACTATCCTTGGCAGCCCTGGACGTAACTACAGGGTCTGCCGAGGGGACGTCTGACCAGTGGGGATTCTCTGAAACCTCCCTGCGGCTTTCGACATTCCTTCTCCATTGGGCTTGGGAGCTTGAAAGAGGTCTAGGCCTGGGAGCGAGACAGAGCCGATCAGACGCACCCTCCACTTCACTGGGAACACTTTCACTGCACTTACCTTCCAGTTCCTTAATTTTTTGCTCCATATGCTTAAGCGAAGCTTTCAGACTCGCAATTTCGGATGTTGAGCTTGCCGAGTCAGATAATCGGGAAGGTAAAGCTGTATGGGAGGAAACAATTGGGTTAGCAATAGGCAATAGTCTGCTAACTGGCTCGTTAGAGACCGACCTACTTACACTTTTGGAAGAGGCTTTTCTAGCCCCGTCTCTTTCCAACTTTCTTAAGTAGGAATCAAGCAACTTCCATTCCTCCTCATTCAAATCCTTGCACTCATCACATGTATTCAATTGAGAGCATACATTCCCTCTACAATTTTTACAAGTGGTGTGAGGATCCACCGAAGCTTTCGGTAGTCTCACATAACAACTCTCATTCACACACACTCTGAACGAAATCGAAACTTCAGACATAATGAGAAATTCCAAAACCAAAATCCAAAAACAGTCCACAATAGCGTATGCCAAACCAAAGATCCAATACGTCACCAAATAGCAGTCCAAAAGATCAACAGCATAATGAAATTCGAAAATCAAGTCAGGAGGAACTAGCAAACGGTGTTACTAGTACCAGCGACAGAGAAAATCTGGCTCAAAATGGTAATAGTTCCTATTCCTGCCACCCAGCGGCAGGCGGCGGGATCACCTGACCTACCTGTAGTGTGTGCCGCGAAATTTGAATTTCTGTCGGGGACGACGGAGTCTATAGCTAAGTATATATCTGACAGGGAAGTTGAATGTATGAAAAAACAGATTTTACAAAAAGTTACTGGAAGAACAGAAAAAAAGCAAAATACTGTATAATTATTCTTTGTGGAAGTACAGGAAACAAATTTCAAAACAGGGTGACTAAAGTAAATGGGAATACAATCCTGAAAACTAACTATGGTAATTAACATCTTACTAAGTAGTTTATTTATTATGCAAAAAATTATGAGATATATCCAATAAAATATACACTTAAATAATAAGATAACTGAAACACTTGCAAAAAATCTACTTTACCCAAAGATCAATAAAAGGTAATTACTGCACTGTATTCTACTGTTAACAATTATAATAATGGTACTGCTAATAACATATGACATTGATGACTCAAGTACATAATATAAAATTTCCATAACCATGACATAGGGTTCGAGTCAAAAAAAAAAACCAGCTGAAATAAATAACTAAAAGATGGCTATGGAAAATAGCACTGAAAAGCAAAGGGAAAGGAACGCTCAAAAACTCTAACAGAACTGTGACAGCACTCAACGGCCAGAACTGGTTTCTTCCACTGTCAAACAGATGGGATACCGATGATCCTACGAACATCACAACTCTGATATGTAGTATTTGGCACTTACTGATAAACAAGCTGTGATTCTGTCAAATGCATGCAGACGCAGGACCAAGGAGTGGATTGAACTTTGCCTTGAGATTTTTACCTTCCCCACTTACCAAAGCTTGTCAGCTCTTTACTTAAATAATATATGAGGAAAAAAATCACAGTAAAAATTGAGAATACTAATGGTCAACGGATAAAAGTTGTGAAATTACATAGATAACACAGGATTCCTAGGCTGGAATGAAACAGGTATGAGAAACAGTTAAATTCTTAGGATGACCAAGTTAACAACACACAGCTGCACCTTGTGAAGTTCACATGTCAAAAACAATCCTGGTAACAACAGAATTCTCCTGATAACAGAATTTTCTTTTTATCACTTACTGACTGCAATGAAGAGACAAAATGGCTGAAATAAATGATCACCACAAAATAATAAACAATTAAACATCACTAGGTAACCGAATAGTAATCCTCTGTAAACACATCGAGTACAAGAAAAAGGCCACTTACAAAGCTGTAGCCTCTAGAGAAAAAAAGATGAATGTATTGGCTGAGATGCAACTGAAAATCCAAAGGATACATATGCATAGAACAACTACATTCCTCTGCATGATAGAACTGAACCTGGGAACATGCAGGACATGATACAGACATACCTGTATATAATTATTGGAGTCGTGATGAAACAAACATTTTAAGTCAGTGCTATTGTATGGTAGTAATTAGGCCACTTCTATATTTTCTTTTCAGAGCTTCAAAATTATAACACTAACAAGACAACAATGTACTTTTTTCTCATATCCACCTTTTTTAACACTACCTATAGTGATAATTCCCTACAACTCAAAAGTTCCCTTGCCCTCACTAATATTGTATCACACGAAAATACTTTACAATTTTAATTATGTTTTCCATTCTTCTACTGATATTCAACAAATACCTTACCTTTTGTCTACTATCATCTGGTTTACCAAGACCAGGGACATGTTTTCTGATTGACCATCTGGCATTTCGCTCAAACATCGGTGTAAATACCTGTAGAATATAAAAAATATGGAATAATATTTAAAATTTTAATTTCTCTACATAGTAGTAATACTATTGCTGTCATCAATCTTAGACATGTCACCCTTTACCAGCTTTATGCACCAATAATGTTCCCAATCCATACTCCAGTTTGACTAATGCACACAAACAGAATGAATGTGAGGTTTTCACTGAGTCATTCTATCTTTTCAAGTGATTTTATTGCAGTCAACTGATCCTTTAATCTTTTCAAAACCTTTTAGAACATAAACTCTGATACTTCTTTGCAGTCATAAGTCATAACAACCTTAGAGAAAATATGAATGAAATCATAGGAAATTGGTATTTTCAGATAAAAATAAAGATAACACATTTTCCATACATATTGTTTGTTTGTATGGTGCTTTTACGTTGCATGGAACCAGTGATTACCGTATATTTCGGCGTATATGTCGACCGGAAGCTAAGTCGAACCCCCAATTCTGAGTAAATTTTTATGATTTTAACTAATAACGGGTATATTAGTCGACCTATAAAATGTGAGGCCAACCGTACGCTCAAAATAAGCAGCAGTGTCAAACGTATCATAAAATAACCTGAATGTTACTATGGTACACATGTTGCTCTACTTACCATAAGAAATACAGGTATTATACTCAGTATATTAACAAATCTGTGTAATATATAAAAGATGATTAGAAATTACGAAACGAAAGATACGTTACTCAAGTGTAATGTAAGCAAACAAAGCGCTAACTAACGCTGCATAACAGCCTACGTATATATGTATGTACAAACTGCCACTCAAGTTAATGTTTTGATTGGGTTGTTAAAACGACGTGCAGGTATTTTATTATGATGTTGGAATATTCCTTGACCATTGGTTCTTCTATGGCATAAACAGGCTCATTTGATTCAAACTGGGATCCTTATGATGAAACCGTGAATGATAATTTGTCTGATGAATTGTTTAATTCAAGTGACGATGACTCAAGTAATTTTGAAGGATTTTAAATACATATTTACTATTAAATAAAATTTTTTTTATTCTATTTAAAATGTTAAATAAAGATTTCATACCATAATTGTTTTTGAACAACCACGGTAAATACAAAACTGTCAGAGTGAACGCATCCTTCTCAATTACTGTACTACAAATAGCTACGCAATGTTTACACTTGCTGTGCGATTGGGGTTTCTTCAAGTTACTTTGATTTGTTTCATTTTATTTAAGGTAATGGATGTTCTAATGTATTATTATTGTCGTAACAGTGTGAAATGTTTTTAATATGTTATTGTTATAATACAATCAAGTTTGTTCATACTTACCTGGCAGATATATATATAGCTGTATTCTCTGAAGTCCGACAGAATTTCAAAATTCGCGGCACACGCAGTGGCGGCCAGGTGGTAGTACCCATTCCCGCCGCTGGAGGCGATATCAGGAACCATTCCCATTTTCTATTCATATTTTTTATCAGTGCCACTGTCTCCTGAGGCGGGGAGGTGGGAGGGCACTTTAATTATATATATCTGCCAGGTAAGTATGAAACAAACTTATTGTATTATAACAATAACATTTTGTTCATGAAACTTACCTGACAGATATATATATAGCTGAATCCCACCTTCGGATGGTGGGAAGAGACAGAATAGGATTTTTAGGAAACTAAATTAAGTAGATGATATACATCTTGGTTCCTCACCTGTTAGCATAGCCGACTTCGTGATTACTGTCACCAAAGTCTGCTTCTGCTTTACTAGAGTTGCCAGCGAGGTAGAGACCTGTAATGCTGGTGCGCTCTAGATGATCTGTCAACGGGCGGGGGCGTGACCACAATGTGACTAGACCATATGACCATACTTCTGAGGGCAACGAAGCTAAAACCACCACCTGACCTAACTTATCCAAGTTAGTTCCATAACTTCTAGGCTAAAGAAAAGGAACGCGCCTCAAGCGACCAACCCTTCAAAGTTAAAAGCACACCTATCCCTTTTCTATAGGATAAGATTCGTGTTGCTTCCTGCCCCCAAAAATATATCTACGGATATGTATGGTCCTAGCGACTTACAGATCTCAAATGTCGTCTTCACATCCCGTTGGGAGTGTGAAGCGAACACAGAGTTGCTTCGCTAAAGCGTGGCACTCAGGATGTTACTGAGTGTCATGCTCTGTTGAAATGCTTCCGAGGCCGCGCCCTCACCTCTTGAGCATTCATATTAAGAAAAAATCTCAAATCTTTTATGCAAACATAATGAATGAGACTTTCTTAAAAGAACTCCTTGACTATAATCCCAGGGTGTTCTTGGACATGAACCAGTCTGGTCTTTTTACGGAACACCGCAGATTGTCCGTTGACCTCGACTTTCTATAGTTTTATCAAGATAAAACTTGAGAGACCCGACAGGGCACAGGACTCTCTAATGCCCTTGCCCAATAATTTGTGCCATACCCTTGGTCTCCAAGCCTTCGGGTCAAGGGTTAGGACAGGTTTTCGTTCTTACCAAGAACGGAAGGCTTAGAGGACAGACCGCATTAAGTCCTTTAAAGCCAAAACCTCTGATGATGGCTAAAACAAAACCTCACTAACCCTCTTTGCCGTGGCTAGAGCGGTTAGAATGTTAGCCTTTCTGGTCACGTGTATTAAGTTCGCAGAAAGGATAGGTTCGAAATGCTCTTGGCATCAGAAACTCAGACTACGTCTAAGTTCCATGCCGGAACCTTCGATCCAGAGAATTTCAAAATCTCCACAGACCTCAAAGATCGTGAAGCTTTGTTGTTTGACAGAACCGAATCTCTGAGCCTAGAGGCCGTCAACAACATATTTGCATATTCTACAATAGTTAGGACTTCTAGCTTATCTCATACTTCAGACGGAAAGATAGAACCATAAAGAAATTCACAGAGGTCGAGGTGGAGGAAACAGTCATTTTCCCTTCACTATCTCCAGAAAAGGCCCCCTCCGATTGAACACTGAAAATAGGCAGCACGCTTTGCCTTGGCCAAGAGACTGCCATTAATCTTGAAGACCTTATCGCTTCTCGATAGTCTGAACGCCTTCCGACTCAGAGAGGAGAGATATTAGATACTTCACTAAGTGACGATGTTAGATTACACCGATTCTCTCGGGAAGGGTATTTGGACAATTCTCTCTGAATTAAATGACCTCTGTGAATCAACCTCTGCTTAAAGGACAACATGGTGGCGACTAATGCTAAAATCCTCTAGGATCATGAATAAGGGAACAACTTAAGAGGAAGCTCCTTCGTCTTCAATATTACGAAAACTTAACGAAAGACGCCCTCAGTCTCTCCTCAACTTACGACATACTTCTAAGTGAGGATTACTCAGACGTCAGTAGTTGCTGCCTTCGATCGAGAAGACCCGCACGGACGTGCACTAGTTTAACTAACCTCTTGAGGATCGTTACGTTCCGTGCCGAAGCCCATAACCAACTCTCTCTTCTTGAGCTATGAGAGAGCTGAGAAATTATCCGAGATGATTTGGACCACTCGATCAAAACTCACTCTTCGAGGAACTGGAGAGCCGACCAAATTGGCTTCCAATTCTTTCAGACAATGTGCCCGGACAATCTGTTCCTCTGTTCGGATGTCTGGTACCCTCTCGCTATCACTGAGGTGATCCTCAAGCCGTTGAGAGAAATTAGAATTATTACTAGATCTTTGATGTTATTCCAATTTCTCCGTGAGGAAAAACTGTAGAGGTCTGAATTGCTGTTTATTCAGGGAAAACAAGCTTCTCCAGCGAGGAAATGGTCCCCAGCAAACTCATCCATTCCCTCACTCAGCCTGCTTCCTTCCCTAAATAAGGCTGCGCTTTGCATAAGCAGGAGAGCATTATTATAGTGCTATGCGCGGTAGACTCGTACAGCAATTCTGTTACAGTGCGGTAAAAACCGCACCGACAACAGGTATAAGAGATATCTTGTTGAAATTTTCTAAGTAAACGGAAGGCATGCTCATTCATGATTACTAAAAGAAATTCCTCAACCCGAGGCTAAAACCTATGATTGTAGGGCAGAGAGACGGCTAGTCAGCCATTCCCGCAGGGGAGAGAGGCGTAAC
This sequence comes from Macrobrachium nipponense, assembly GCF_015104395.2. NCBI lineage: Eukaryota > Metazoa > Arthropoda > Malacostraca > Decapoda > Palaemonidae > Macrobrachium > Macrobrachium nipponense. The sequence goes on from NC_061106.1 coordinate 31,481,913, forward strand.
CAACCGCGCATGTCACAGAGCTAGCTGGTACTGCGTAGATCACAGTAACAGCAGCCTTTTTCATTCATCGTCTCGCACTATCTGCCTGAGTTGCCAGATACTCCCTTTAATAAGGAATAGGTATGATATTGTCCCGAGCAAAAGGAAAACTTCTCAAGCAGGCATATTTAAACGAAACAGAATTCGCTAAATACAGAAGCTGAGTTGGTGTTGTCGTAACAATACCTTAAGAGTTGTTCTTACTCCGAAAACTCTTGGAAGGTTGAAGGGAGTGTCAATTAAATACATTAGAACAACAGTTCTTTCGGCTTCTATCCGTAGAGGTAAATACGATATGCGTATATGACTTGACCCATGCGTTAGCAAAATGACGCAAAGATAAACTACGTAAGTATTGTAGTAATTTGAACATCGAATTCTCTACTACATCTTTCCTCGACGAGAAAAAGAGAAAGAAAGGAAAACGACTGTCCACGTTCTAAATGAATGGAGACTTTTTAAAAGAACTCCTTGACTCTTTGCCAAGAGAAGGGAGTAATATTCGAATAGAGACCATCAAGTGAGAACCGAGGATCGAAAAGGACCGTTCAATGTTCTTATGATATTGGACATAAGACTTCCTGGATCTAGTCTACAAGTCTTTTTCTTACTCCCCGGATGAGCCTCTGAAAATGAATGAGAGCTCTTCCGAAATTTGTTAATGAGAGTTTATCCGCTTAAACGATAAAAACGTTAAAATCTATGTCAATGAGAACTACCCCATTTATGAGGGGTCCCCCACTTAAAAGACAAAACGTTAAGTATCTTGACAATGGGGAAAACGTCCTTACTAGACAAAACAATTAGCACTTTGCTAATAGGGGAAAACCCTTTAACATGACCGAAAGTCACCCAGGAATCCGAGTATATAATCTTCCCGATTCTCAGAGAAATCGATGAAGAGGCAGGAGGGATCGAAGAAAAAATTCGGGTATGTCTCTCCGCTAACTCCGAATCCTTTTTTAAAAATTTCTGTAAAGGAATGTCCTGTGGAGAGTCCTGAAAAACCTCCTCTTGACGAGCGTTTAGAAAGCGTCAAGCGTCCCAAGAAACGTCCTGAACAGCAATAAGAAACGTCGTCTACAAGTCTTTTTCTCTCGCAAAGCGTCCTGCCGAGCTTCCACCGAAGCGTCCTGGCGAATGTCCACAAAAGCGTCCTGCCGAGCGTCCTCATAAGCGTCCTGCTGAGCGTCCTCAAAAGCGTCCTGCTTAGCGTCCTGCTGAGCGTCCTCAAAAAACGTCCTGCTTAGCTGCGAGCGTGTCTGCAGAGAACACCAAGTGTTCTGAACGACATTTCAGAGAGGATCTCGTTGAGCGCCCTGATGCATGCAAGGCCCGCCAAGAGGCGTCCTGGCGAGCGACCTTGCCAACATCTCAATGTTATGACGTACCGCGTTTTGCGTAGGACGTTGAATATTTCAGGGACGTCCTCATGCGAGTCTCCATGGAGAGCCGCACGCTGCTCCTGAAGTGTGTGAACACTAAAGGAAGACGTACGGCTTTCGTCTTCAAGACGGGCCTTAAAGACCTTCATACCTTCTTACAAAGTCAGTGGCCGCCTGTGCGACAACTTGCGTCTTAGTAATGCAAAAGAACATCTCCAGAAACACACTCAGCAAAGGAACGCCGAGCGTCCGAAAAACACCCTCACAAGGTGCTTGCCGAGCGTCCTGGAGAACGTCTCTACTTGTAGGACGTCGAGCACCTCCAAAAGCTTCCTCATCTAAATTGCCCTTCTTATGCCAAACCAGAGACATAAGTTGTTTGACTGTGCAAAGCAGCTTGCCGGACGTCAAACTTATCAGCTTGAACAACATCCTTTTTCGAAGTAAAGCGAACGTTACATAACATATACGGAGCGCCATGAGGAGAGGAGACGAATACTGAGTTGCTCCTCCAAAAGGTGGAATTACCCGAAGGACCTCTTACTTCCTTCGTTTATGTAAATAAAATTTGAGAGCCCTGACAGGGCACAGGACTCTTTCATCCTCTCGTGACGAGAGAGAGGACCTTGGAAGCGTCCTCTCTCTAAAGCTTCTTAAGAGGGGCGAGTCCCTTCCGAGAGCTCCAACCCCTGTGTGGGGAGACGCCTCGGAGGACGAGAAGCAAACATTCAAGATTCGTGCACGTGCTCGCATCTTCGGCAGCCTGGGAAGCGACAACAGGACCTGCCCAAAGGAAGCCAGATCAGCGTGAAAAACCCGTAACCCTCCTTCGGCTTTTGACATGCCCTCTCCCTGGTTTCCTGGGAGCCCGACAGAGGTCTAGGCCTAGAGGCGTTATGGGGCCGATCTGACGTTCCCTCCTGACGAGAGAGAGGACGTGAAGCGTCCTCTTCTCTAAAGCTTCTTAGAGGGCGCGAGTCCTTCCGAGTGCTCCAACCCTTGCGCGGGGAGGACGCCTCGGAGGACGAGAAGCAATCCTTCAAGATTCGTGCACGTGCACGATCTTTAGGCAGCCTGGGAAGCGTCAACAGGTCCTGCCGAAGGGACGCCAGATCGGTGGGGAGCCCCCGTAACCCTCTTCGCGGCTTTCGACATGCCTCTCCCTGAGTCCTGGGAGTCCGACAGAGGTCCAGGCCTAGAGGCATTATGGGGCCGATCTGACGCCCCCTCCACAACACAAGGGGCACTACACTTCACAACACTGATTGGAGAGCGAGCACTTTTGTCTAAGATTACTTGATGTAATCCTCTAGCAGACACTTCTTCTAGGACCCGTAAGCCATACCACAGGGGTTAGTCAAAATAAATCCTACAGGAGGTTAGAAGGTTCATTATTTCTAACTTCTGTTTACTATGGAGGAAAACTCCTGATTCTAACACGCTCTAAAATGCGTACATGAATCCTACTTCTTCCGTAATCAGTCACACATTACACAATTACATTGATCTTTATGCAAAGAAAACATGTAAACGTTCATATACTACAAGCGAGTGTCTACCGAAAGTTCCGGTAGCCTCACCTTACCCCATGCAGACAACAAAGTCTGAAACTAGGCTAACTAGCTTCAGACATCATATGCAATGAAAAAATTTAACTTATGATAGCGTATGCCTAGCCACAAATCCAAGTCAATAATCGAAAGAATAATTAGGATACTTAAGCGGACTATGAAGTTTCAAAATCCTAGGTGGAGGTCTGTAAACAGTTGTTTACCGACCGGCGACAGAAAAAATATGAATAGAAAATGGGAATGGTTCCTGATATCCGCCTCCCAGCGGCGGGAATGGGTACTACCACCTGGCCGCCCACTGCGTGTGCCGCGAATTTTGAAATTCTGTCGGACTTCAGAGAATACAGCTATATATATATCTGTCAGGTAAGTTTCATGAACAAAACTGGTATTTACATACATAGTTACCTCAACAAGGCTGTCATTGTTATTAGCCAACTGTAAAGCCTGGATTCCTGTACAGATATGCCAAAATAATAAAGATTCACTTTTTGTTACCGTTAGATAAGTCCACCCCCTAATTTTGGCATGATTTTTGGGGGCTAAAGGGTCGACTTATACGCCGAAATATACGGTATTCAGCAATGGGACCAACGGCTTTATGTGACTTCCGAACCACATCGAGAGTGAACTTCTATCACCAGAAACACACATCTCTCACTCCTCAATGGAATGGTCGAGAATTGAACCCGCGACCACCGAGGTGGGACGCTAATACCATACCAACCACGCTGCTGAGGTGATATTTTTTTTTTCCATGATATGATGTACTGGTTTGCAGATTGCATTCATAATCACTGAGCACATACTAGTTCCAATTTCTAAACTACATTTATTTTCGTTGTACATATACTTGACTAAGGGCTGCTGCAAAAGAAGATAAATAAATCTTTAGTAAAACCTAAGTCACCCAACTGCTTAAGGCTTGTAAATGAAACAGAAAAAAGCCACCTGCAACAGCACAGCTGAAAAGCTAGGGCCATCAAAATTCACAAATAGCTTATTATAACTCAGGAAAAACTGACCATGGGCAGTGATTTGACCTGTAGAATGCTGAATAGGCCATTTATTGTTGCATAACAAATGTGCTTTTTGCAGCATACCATTAGGCCCCAGTGCTTTTGGCAATTTCTCAGAACATAGACATGTGATGTGATTTAATTAAATCATAGGTACTACTCTGCATTATGATATTGTTAGTATACAATAAAGTTTTGTACATACTTACCTGGCAGATATATACATAGCTTACGACTCTGACGTCACGACAGAAAATTTAAAACTCGCGGCACACGCTACAGGTAGGTCAGGTGATCTACCTTACCCGCCGCTGGGTGGCGGGTGTAAGAACCAATCCCCCTTTCCTGCCAGATTTTCTCTTCCACCTGTCTCCTGAGGGGAGGCTGGGAGGGCCATCAATCGTATATATCTGCCAGGTAAGTATGTACAAAACTTTATTGTATACTAACAATATCATTTTTGTACATGAACTTCCCTGCCAGATATATACATAGCTGATTGACACCCTTGGTGGAGGGAAAGAGACATTTAAGTCCAGAGAAAGGGGAGACAACATATGTTAAAGGAATAAAAATACCCTTGGTTCTTACCTGATTTAGGCAGAAGACTTCATAGTTACTGTCTACAAGTCTGCGTTGCCTCAAGAGTTACAGCGAGGGCGTGACCTACAGCTGAAAAACTCTTTGGGTCTACCAATGGGAACTGACTCCGCTTACTTGGTAGAATCCAGTTAGGGTCTTGTCAAAGGGGATCAACCCACTTAAATGACAGAGCCTGTCCACTACCAATGCAAGGAGCTTCAAGCACAAACCGATCACCTAACCAAAACACAAATGTTAGAACTACGAAAGAAGGAGGTGCCTCCTGCATCCTCCTTCCCACAACCAAAAAATACAATACAAATACAACAAGGGAAAAAATATCTAAAAAGGATATGCTTCAGCACCGAATCCGCCGATACGTACAGGCCTAACCCAAAGCACTTCTCATACGTAATTCTTACGTCTTTCAGGTAGTGGTTGGAGAAGACTGACTCACACCTCCAAAAAGTCGCTTTCATGAGGTTTTGTAAGGACATATTCTTCTTGAAAGCCAAAGACGTCGAGATGGCCCTTACCTCATGCGCCTTGACTTTCAGAAGACTATACTGATCCTGGTTACAAGATGCGTGGGCTTCTTTAATAAGGTTCCTAATAAAGAATGACAGGGCATTCTTTGATAAAGGCCTACTCGGGTCTCTTACAGAACACCAGAGGTTGTCTGAGTTAGCCCCAAGTCTTTTCTTCCTCTGGAGATAAAACTTTAGGCTCCTTACAGGGCAAAGAGTCCTCTCCTCTTCTACTCCAACTAGGGAGGATAAGCTTTTTATCTCGAAACTCCTGGGCCAAGGGGATGAGGGGTTTTCATTCTTGGCCAGAAAAGACGGGAGAAACGAACAAACAGCGGAGTCTCCTTGGAACCCCACATCTCCTTCCAGAGCTTGCAGTTCGCTGACTCTCTTAGCTGAAGCTAAAGCGCAGAGAAACAAGGTCTTCATAGAGAGGTCTCTGAAAGAGGCTGATTGGGGAGGTTCAAATCTCGAGGACCTCAGAAACGATAATACTACGTCCAGGTTCCAGCTTGGGGTTAAACAAGAGGTTCTTTTAGAAGTCTCAAACGACTTGATTAAATCATGCAGATCCTTATCTTCAGAGATGTTTAATCCCCTGTGTCTGAACACAGAAGATAGCATGCTCCTGTAGCCCTTTATCGTCGAGACTACCAGACAGCATTTTTCCCTCAGGAAAATAAGAAAGTCTGCTATTTGGGTCACAGAGGTACTGGAAGAGGAAACGTTCTGATTCCTGCACCAACGTCGAAAAACATCCCACTTCGACTGGTAGACCCTGGTGGTGGAAGGTCTACGTGCATTGGCAATTGCTCTTACAGACTTTGCCGAAAAGCCCTTAGCTCTGACCAGACTCTTGATAGTCTGAATCCAGTCAGACTGAGAGTGGGGAGGTTCTTGTGAAACCTGTCGAAGTGGAGCTGTTTGAGCAGATCGACTCTTAGTGGCAGGGATCTTGGAATATCTACCAACCCATTCCAGTACCTCTGTGAAAACAGTCCTTGGCGGGCCAGAACGGAGCAATCAAGGTCATCCTTGCTCCCTCCGATGCTGAGAATTTCCTTAGGGTTTCCCCCAGAATCTTGAAAGGAGGAAATGCATAAAGGTCTAAGTTCTTCCAGTCCATCAGGAACGCGTCTACCGTTACAGCTTTCAGGTCTGATATCGGGGAGCAGTACAGGTCTATCCTTGCGTTCCTGGATGTCGCAAAGAGGTCCAGATGAGGTCTGCCCCACGTCTTCCACAGCTCCTGGCATACGTCCGAGTGCAGAGTCCACTCTGAGGGAAGGAACTTTGATTTGTTTCTTCTGCTTAGCAGATCTGCTCTGATATTTCTTTCTCCCTGTACGAACCTGGTGAGGAGACTAATCTCCCTTTCCTCCGACCACAAAAGGAGCATTCTTGCTGTTTCATACAGGGAGAATGAGTGAGTCCCCCCCTGCTTCCAAATGTAAGCCAGGGCTGTGGTGTTGTCCGAGTTGATCTGAACCAAAGTCTTCTGGACGAGGGGCTCGTACACTTTGAGGGCCAACCAAATCGCCATCCGTTCTTTTTTGTTGATGTGCCAGGACACCTGTTCCCCCACCCAGGTGCCTGACACTTCTCTCGAGCCAAGTCGCTCCCCAACCTTTGTCCGACGCGTCTGCAAATAACACTAGGTTGGGGTTCTGCAAATGTAAGGAAATGCCTTCCTTGAAGAGAAGAGGGTCTGCCCACCAACGGAGATCCTCCTTTATCTCGTTCGAGATCTTGAAGATGAAATCTAGACCCTGAGATCTGCGGTTCCAGTTCCGATATAGAAAGAACTGGAGGGGTCTGAGGTGCAACCTCCCTAGAGAAACGAATTCCTCCAGCGAGGAGAATGTCGCCAACAGACTCATCCACTCCCTTGCTGTGCATACATCTTTCTCTAGAAAGGTTGCGACCTTCTCCGAACCACGGGCTATCCTTTCTGGGGATGGATACGCACGAAAAACCTGAGAAACCATCCGAATCCCCAGACAGATACGATCTTGGCTGGGGATTAACTGTGATTTCTCGAAGTTTATCAACAAACCCAGAGAACTTGCTAAGGTCAACGTATGAGAAGGTCCTCCAGACATTTCTCCTTCGATTTGGCTCTGATCAGCCAATCGTCCAAGTATAGGGACACCCTCACTCCTTCAAGATGTAGCCATTGTGCTACATTCTTCATTAGCCCTGTGAATACTTGGGGGGCTGTGGATAGGCCGAAGCACAAAGCCCTGAACTGGAAAATTTTCCCTTTCCACATGAATCTTAGGAACTTGCGCGAAGAAGGATGGATCGGCACGTGAAAGTAAGCGTCCTGAAGGTCCAGTGGACACCATCCGTCCCCGGACGAAGGGCCACTAATACTGAAGAAGTTGTCTTCATTGCGAACTTCTCTTCTTCACAAAGACGTTCAGGGCGCTTACGTCCAGAACCGGTCTCCATCCTCCTGAGGTCTTGGGAACAAGGAAAAGCCGGTTGTAGAAACCCGCGGAAAGAGGGTCCTTCACCATCTCTATCGCTTCCTTCTCCAGCATGAGCTCTACTGGTAGAGCAAGGGCTTGATTCATGTGAGGGTCTTTGTACCTGGCCACCAACTCCCTTGGTGTAGTGGTCAAGGGTGGTCTCGAGACGAAGGGAATGAGGTAGCCTTTCTTGACTATAGCGAGGGACCAGTGTCCGCCCCTTCTGTGCCCAGACATCTGCCAAAACTCAGCAGTCCGGCACTACTGTAGTCTGGAGGACACGGGTACTATTTTTTCGATCTGATCGATCGAGAGAAGGTCCTTCCTCTTCTAGGAGGTCTTGTTCCTCTGGAGGAAGAAGTGCGGGAAGAAGGGCCTCCTCAAAAGGGCTCTTGCTTGCTCGACGTTTCCTTCTTCATCTTAGGCTGAAAAGAAGCCTTAGGAATTCTTGCTGATCGAGCCAACATATCCTGCGTCGCCTTTGATGAAAGAGCGCTGGAAATATCATTAATAATCTTCTTAGGGAAGAGTTGCGGGGAAAGATGCGCGTATAACAGAGAAGCTCTCTGCGCATGAGACACAGCCTTGGTTAAAAAGGAGCAGAATACTGCCCTTTTCTTTACAACTCCAGCTCCAAAAAGCGAAGCTATCTCTCCAGACCCATCTCTCACTGCCTTGTCCATGCAAGACAGGACTGAATGAAGATCCTCCGGCGAAAGAGACTCTTGATCCTGTGTCTTCTTTGCCAAGACTCCGAGTGTCCAGTCGAGGAAGTTAAAACACTTCTAGGACCCGGAACATTCCCTTCAGAAGGTGGTCTAGTTCGCTCATTCCCCACGTCGTCTTCGCAGAATTAAGAGCCGAGCGACGCGTGGAATCCACCAACGAAGAGAAGTCCGAGTCTGCCGAAGAGGGAAGAGTCAGACCCAAAGGCTCCCCTGACTCATACCAGAATCCCATTTTTCCCGTAAGCTTGGAAGGTGGGAAAGAAAAGATGGTCTTCCCCTTCTCCTCCTTAGAGACCAGCCAATCATCAAAGCTCTTAAGCGCCTTCTTCATCGAAACCGTAGGTTTCATCTTGACAACCGACGACGTCTTCATAGTCTCCGCCGTAGAAAATAATGAAGGAGGAGACGGAGGAGCAACAGCCGAAAGGGAATCCCCAAATTCTTGTAAGAGGAGGTCGGTAAGTCTCTTGTAAGAGGAAACCGAAGAATCCCTTGACAACTCTTCCTCGGAAGCACCATGTCCCTCTTCCGAAGAATGACGTTTGGAAGATCGGCTGCCTGGAGGGAGCTTTTCCTGGGAGAGCGCCTACTAGGAGAGCGCCTACTAAGGGAGCGCCTACTAGAGGAGGCACGCCTGTCCATATCCATGTCCGAGTCAACTGAAGAGCGCCTATCAGGCTCCTTGCGCCTGCTAGGCTCTAGGCGCCTGTCAGTCTCTATGCGCCTGCCAGGCTCCTTGAGATCTCCTGGTTCTTTTATGATCAATCTCCGGCTCTTCCGAGAAGGATTCGGGGCTGGAAGGAAGGGCGCAAGGTTCCTTCCAAGTTCTCTTGAGAGGGCGAGAGGACTCCGAGGCGCTCCATCTACGCTTAGGAGAAGGCGACGAAGAAGACGAGAAGCACTGGTGCAACACCTCCTTCTTGGTTCGATCCAAGGCAGCCTGGGAACGAGCAACAGGATCTGCCGAGGGGACGCCTGACCGGTGGGGGTTCTCCCTAACCTTCCTGCAGCTTTCGACTTTCCTCCTCCACTGGGTCTGGGAGTCTGGAAGAGGTCTAGGCCTGGAAGCGTTAGTGAGCCGGTCAGACGCACCCTCCACTGCACTAGGGGCACTGCACTGTTCACTGGCACTGTCACTCTTACCTTTATGAGAGCGTATTTTGCTCTCATTGCTCCTTACCGTGTCTCTCAAAGAAGCCATCTCAGAACACGAATCTTCAGGTTCAAAGCTGGGAGCAGGGGCTGAAACGGGAGAAGGAACTACGTCTACGATAGGATTCTCAACATCAAGTTCGCTAACTCGCGATCTACTCGAGCTCCTAGAGGAAGCCTTACGAGCCCTATCCTTCTCTAACTTCCTAAAGTAGGAAGAAAGAGACTTCCATTCGTCCTCATCCAACCTTTCACACTCTTTACAGGAGTTAATGAAAGAACATTCATTCCCTCTACAACTCATACACACACTGTGAGGATCTACAGAAGCTTTAGGAAGCCTCACCTTACATTCACTCATCGAACATACTCTAAACATTGAAGATTTCTTAATCTCAGTCTCAGCCCTTATAAGAAAAAACCAAAGAACAATCCAAAAAACGATCGAAAATAGCGTATGCCAAGCCAACGGACAAAGGGTACTTCACCAAAAGAGTCAATCCAAAAATCGTCGGCAACGAGAATAAATCCACTATCGAGAGGACTTAACAACAGGTGCTGTCAAGCCGGACGACAGAGAAAATCTGGCAGGAAAGGGGGATTGGTTCTTACAGCCGCCACCCAGCGGCGGATAAGGTAGATCACCTGACCTACCTGTAGCGTGTGCCGCGAGTTTTAAATTTTCTGTCGTGACATCAGAGTCGTAAGCTATGTATATATCTGGCAGGGAAGTTCATGTACAAAAATAAGACATTAACTGCCAATGGAGACTGAAATTTCCAATAAACACAAAATGATAGGATAATTTCTATTCCATGATCATGGATTTCTTCATGCTTTGGAAAAGCCATAATGAAAATTATTCCAACTAACATTTGCAATTACCATCATATTGCCCTAAAAAGACTTAATCACTCACACGAAAATGAGATCTTCATATAAAAATATGTTTACACTGCTTCCACATTTTGCAGAGACAAAATCCTATGTTCATGGAGTGATGTACAGCCAAAATAAATATTACTTTATATTAAGCCAAGACATAAAATGACAAGAAAAACTTAACCCTTAAGAGAGAGGGTAAAGATATATACCACTGGCTTACGCAGATCCCCTCTGGACGTATTTTACGTCGACTTACAAGTTTTTTTTAAAATTCGTGGAAAAATACTTATAGGCCTACCAGCCTAAAACTTTTGAATCACGCGCCTTGGGGGATGCTGGGAGTTCACAGATCAAGGTGTTGTTTTGTTTACAATAGTTACGCAGGCGCGCAAGCGCGAATTTCTTTCTTGCCGCACTAAAAAGTATCTGTGACACATCTCGGAAATTATTTCGTCACTTTGACATAATTTTTTGTATCAATTGTAAATTAGCCGTTACATGAAGTATTATATATGAAAATGTGCGCATTTTTATGTAAAATACAACAATAAAATACTCATGATTGTAGCTTTCATCAGTTTTGAGATATTTTCATATAAATAACGATAATTGCCAAAATTTCAACCTTCGGTCAACTTTGACTCTACCGAAATGGTAAAAAAACGCAATTGTAAGCTAAAAAGCTTATATTCTAGTAATATTCAAATCATTTGTTTACCTTCATTTTGCAACAAATTGGAGTCTCTAGCACAATATTTCGATTTATGGTGAATTTATGAAAAAAATAACCATTTTCTTTACGTCCGCAAGCGGTAACTCTTCCGAAAAAATCATACGTGCGATTGTGGTAATGTTTGCACCATTTTAAATTAACCGTTACATAAAATTTTATATATGAAAATGTGCGCAATTTCATGTAGAATACAACAATAAATAATTGAAGGTTGTAGCTTTTCTCATTTTTGAAATATTTGCATATAAATCACGATAAATAGAAAAAAAACACCACGTTCGGTGGTCAACTTTGACTACCGAAAATGGTCGAAAAAATGCAATTGTAAGCTAAAACTCTTACAGTCTAGTAATATTCAGTCATTTATCTTCATCTTGAAACAAATTCAAAGTCTCTAGCAAAATATTTTAGATTTATGGTGAATTAAAAAAAAAAATCTTTCCTTCCCTCCGCTCGCGGATTCTCCGCCACAAATCTCCGAAATACGTACGTCCCATTCTCGGAATATTTTGCTCCGTTTTATATTAGGCATTTCATAGTTTTATATATGAAAATGTGCACAATTTAATGTAGAATAAAGCGAAAAATATTTGAAGGTTGTAGCTTTTCTTATTTCCGAAATAATTGCATATAAAAATATATATATAAAAAAATTCGACATTTGTTCAACTTTAACTCGTCAGATATGGTCGAAAATGACAATTTGTCGAAAATTGCATTTTCCTAACTATACAAACCTGAGGTCCTTTAACAATAGGAAGTAGCTAGCGGCAGCTGGAACGGTCGTAAGCTTCGAACAAGGGAAGGGGAAACGGTAGTTAACTGCTTGTCCGATCGTCGCGCGGCTGGGAGGTAAACAAATCACTTTTGCTTTTGGCCCATGCAAAATACGCAGAGTGAGGGGTGGCATGAGAGGGACTATATGTAAAGGACCTCAGGTTTGTATAGTTAGGAAAAATGCAATTTTCGACAAATTGTCATTTGTTCCGATACGTAACAAACTCGGTCCTTTAACAATAGGAAGACTCACTTCTTGGTGGGAGGAATCTGAGTCTTTTGATGAACAGACTGGTGTTCGTCCATCCCTGGAATGCCTCCCTGGTCGTAAGAGCGAGGGAGGGATCCAAGCCTCTGTCCGATTGATCGGGGTGTGCACCGCAGGATCAATGGTCAGACCTCTGGGCCGAGTACTAAGAGAGAGGCAAGCGTATCTCTTCGTACCAGCAAGCACGAACTTGTTCCTGTTTGCAAGAGGCAACATAAAGTATGGGTTGTCTCAAGCTGGCATCCACTTCCTCCCCCTTCCCCCGTTGGAGGAAGTGGTGGATATACGCTCCTATCCCTAGTGAAATGGGATAGGATGGGCTCTGTTAAGTAGCTCACCTGCATCTTGTCCTTATCCAGCAGGGTGACGACCGTGTCCCTCTAACCACAGGTAGAGGGAAGAAAAAGATGGGAAGAGGAGCCAGTCACACTCTCATTCACCATCCATTCTTACGGTCACACCAGGACTCGATGCTGTTCAGCCGCGAGGGTCTGGGTTCGCTACACAACGTGTTGAGCAGCCACCAACCCGGTCCCAAGGGAAAAAGATCCAAGACCTGTGGGCAATATCCCGAAGGTAGAAGGAAGGGCATGTGGTCTGGTTGGACCAGACCCCTGCCTTCAGTACCTGCGCCAAGGAGAAGTTCTTGCGGACAAGGCAGCATCTCCTTCGCATCGAAGGCGGTGAAGTCCATTAGGGAGGGGATTGTGAACGACTCGAACCAATCGTCAGGGACCGAAGGGTTCTGAGTCTTCGCTACGAAGTTCGGTACGAAATCGAGCGTCACGGATCCCCATCACCCCTGGATGCTTGACTTCGCAGGAGAAGTCATGCAGTTCCTCAGAGGAAAAGAAGGAAATAGTCGCATGACCTATCCCTCTTCTTCTACTTCGGTTGGGATGTCCCAGTACCCATACTGGTCTGTCCGTTAGCAACGAAGTCTCTCGCATCCTCCTATCCCCATGCAGCGAAGTTCTCGGTAGTTGGATAGGACACCGACACTCCATGGTGGGTGTCAATGGTATGGGTACTGTGACAAGCTATTAAACGAAGTAATGATTGCTCTGTAACAACCGAACTAAGTCAACAGCGTAGTTCGTAACTGACTCGGCCGTTCTGACAGCTGCCGACTGACTGCGTTCGGTAGGAGGCAAGTTGTCAAAGCATCCGAGTAAGTCACGTGACCTTCGCCTTTAAAGGGTTATGCCGAGAGACCAAACAAATAATGTATTTGTTTGTCACCAATGCCGGACAGCGAGGTGATGATTCTCTTAAGGCATGTGCCCAACAGGCGAAAGTCAATTGCCTTCTAGAGACCGAGGTCCCTGAAGGTAAAAACTCTCATGGTTGTTGATCTCAGCTAAGGAGAAACAACACTATGTACCGTTGAAGACGAAGGTAGATATTGAATGCAACCTACGTCTTCACAGATGAATCGAGAGAAGGATTCTCAAGATTCATAACCTGTGCTTACAAATGACTGAAAACGCTAACCGCTATTTCATTTTGCTGTCCGGTGAGAAGTCGTAGTTGCAATGAAAGCGGGGCGTTCTTCAGTAATGAAAACACAGGGGAAAGCCGCCTTGAAGAACTGCTTCTCATGGGCTGAACATTTGGAAGTAGAGCTATCAGGTCGGAGAGTTGGCAATGTCTTCTGACACATCTCGTAATTCGGGTTGAACAATGAACAATTGTATACCTACGAATAAACGAGATATTTTGAAGACAAACTCAGATGTCTGCAAAATCATTCGCATTATCGCAGTGCGATGCAGCGGGAGACTTGTACAGACTTCTGTTACCGTGCGGTAAACAGAAGATGAAAGAGTCCAAGAGATATCTCTGTTGAAAATTCTCGCAATGTCGAAGGCGATGGAATCTAGCGTCACAGCAGTAGATGGGTCCTTCATTATTGCAGAGAATCCCCGTTAATCAGAGACCTAAGTCCATGATTGTTGGGCAGAGATACGGTTCGGTAGTCAATCAAAGCAGGGCAGAGAGACATACATGACCGTGCATATCGGAGGCCCAGCTGATACTGAGCTGCTATCAGGCAGTTCAATACGCAGTAGTTGAGCCTGAGCTCTCGCTGACGCTCGTCATCCTGAGTTGCCAGGTAATCCATTATTCCACGAAGGAATGCGTTTGGCTAGAACTACCGAGCATAAAAGATATGCCTCGAGCAATTATATTTAGGCGAAACGAATTTCGGTAAATATAACAGTTGAAATGGTGTTGTCGTGACAAAACCATAAGTATCTAAAATTGAAACTGAAAACTCCTGGGAGGTTGCAGGCAACCCCGAGTTGCAGTTCAATTAGAATACTTCTCTTATAAGTCGCAATCCGTAGTTTCACTAGGATATGCGCCTACCCCTCGACAATTCAACTGCTTAGTAGAATCATGTCGCGAGGTTAATATACGTAGTATATTTGTAGGATTCTGAACAACGATCTCCATCCTAAATTCTTTCCTTCAAGAAAACAAAATAAGGATTGGAGATCGACCACCTTCGATCTCTATCAAAGAGAGTGAAGGAGAAGTCTTCCTCGAAGGAAAGCTTTTTTCAATGGTGAACGAATACTAAGACGATAGTTCAAAGCCAAACTGGATATTCCCGTCTGATCTTCTCTAGTCCAAGTTGGTCGCCTACTGTGAGATAGTTTTCTTTTTCTTTAAGCAGCAGTCTTCTTCCAATGCTAGAAATTCCAGGAATTCGAGCATAGGCGAGGTTTTCCCGGATGATCGTGTATATCGGGGATTCTTCAGTCTCGCTCACTTTGGACCGTGGGTCTCGCCTTAAGTATTGGAGATCGTAAAACTCGAACACTGAATGCGTTTAGAAATTCCGTAGAATTCTAAGCAGTCTGCGAAACCCCCACCGAATTCGCCAAACGATATCGGCTGGTGGTCCTCTCGATTCCCGTAGGAAGAAATCGAGAATGGGGCAGGATTTTCCTCCTCAACGACCGGGGGCTTTCGTCAGGTAGGACCCGAAAGGTCCCCCCGGTAGCGCAGTCCCGAACGTGGGATCCTACAGAGAAATCTCTGTAGGATCCCTCCCCTTTCCCTCGTAACCGTAAGGAGAGAGGGAATGGGGGAGGAATTGGATACTCGCTCGCCTTCCCAGTGGAACTAGCAGTTGGAGAAGAGTAGGAACAGAGTCTGGGAAAACGTATCGTCAGGAGAAAACGTTTTCCCGCGGAGGGTTACGAACTCTCACTGTAGGTAAGGGTCTGCCGCCACTGTGAACGTCGTCTGGGTGGGGCTGATCGACACCTGACAGGAGAGAGCCGATACCGTCCTCCGGAACTCATTCCAGTCCTCGTCGAGGTCGAAAACCTCTCAGGAGGACCGAAGGAGTATTCAAATACGGTGTCCGAAGACACGTAGAAACGCTGCTGTCAGCAGTAGAGGAGGTGGAAGTAGCTTGATCGACCGGCCAGAACTGAGAGAGCCTTCTTGTCCGGAGACGAGAGACTCTGGTTCGAGACAGAATCGGCAAGTTCCGATCGCGGCAGACCCACCGTCGGTTTGGGTTCCCTCTCGGGCCCCAAAACGACTCGAGCAGAGACGTGGGCTCTGCTGGTGGGAGCGGCAATCCTTCCGCAAGGTCATTATGCTGACGAATCAGCTTAATGACTTCTGCAAATTCCTCTGTATCTCGGGAGTAACCGTGTCTTGCGGAGTAGGACCGTCCAGTCCCTCCAACAAGAACAGATCCCGAGATACTCCTCCTTCAGAAGGAGGAACAGCGGCAGATGCCCTGACGGTCGCCTTCAGCTACTTGCGCGTATGTCCTGGTCGGTCCTGGAACCGTGCCTGGTCCATACGGCGTCATAGCTGGGCTCACCGAGCGGCGCACCTCTCGTGATCGCTCCTCGGTACACCTCGCTCCTCCCGGTATAGCCCGAGGAGGTTGAAGGTACGGGAGAGGCAGACCTGACGCTCCCCCTCGCTCGCTGGCAGGACCCAGCGTGCGTGGAGGGCTGCTGCTGATCGTCAACCCGCGGTGACGGTCGAGCAGCAAGCCTAGCCTTACCGCTCGCCTGGGGCGATTGGCTCGGCTGAGAACGTCGAGACCGATCTCTAGCGTCAGGCGAGCTGCCGCTGGTCACCGTCTCCCTCCGCCCGGTCCCATCGGGAGCGGCGGACGGGTGACCTGCTAGGCTCTCTGTCGCGTCGAGACCGGCCACGTCCTCTCGGCGCGTCGAGTCGCTGGTACCAGCCGTGGCTGGTACCGGGCGGCCGCGGGGGACTCCTTCCTCGCCTCAACCCCCCTGGCTGGTCAGCGACCGTCACGTCAGCCCGAGCAGCCAGTTGATCGCTGCGAGAGCGTCCACTGGCCTGGCGAGAGTCGTGTGCACGACTCTCGCCAGTCTTCTGCTCCGCGCCGCTGTCTTGACGGCGAGCGAGCTCGGGCGTCAAAACTTTGGCTGGACGGTCTTCTTTGGAAGAGCGTCCACATCGGTGCTTCTCGCGAACGAGAAGCGGCCGAGACGGAACCTGGTTTAGCGGCAGAACCGCTAGCACCAGGTGAGGACGCACCAGCCGAGGCTGGTGCACCTCTGGTCCCCGTCGACTATTCTTCTTTGCAGAAGAAGCGACGGGCCCCGTTCCCGAAGGAACAGGAGGACCAGCAGAAGAGCTCCCCAGCTCGCCTGAGCGAGCCGCCGGGCCCTTAGAAGATCCCGAAGGAGTCTTCTTAGGGGGGGAGGAGGCAACCTTCTTCTTCTTTTTCGGCTGTTTGGCCTTAGAAGTCGAAGGGGAAGGAGAGGCAGCAGACGAGACGAAGAAGACGACGACGACACCTTCCTTCTTCTTCTCTTCTTCTTCGCCAGGCTCCGCAGGACAGACGTCAGGTCTTCCATCCAGGAGGGAGCCGGGGCAGTTGCCGAAGCAACAGGGCCGACTGCACCTGTCCGGAAAGACCTGAGACTGTGACAGCACCACCAACAGCAGGAACAACAGGAACAGGTCCAGGAACAGCAGGAACATCTGAAAGTGAATGAGCAGCAGGCACCTGATCTGAAAGGGAATGAGCGGCTGGGACAGCAACAGGTACGGGCAGGCACGGCAGGTACCACAGGGAGAGCCAGGCGTCCTGTCGGCAGCTACCGTCATCCTCGGCACTGGCGGCAGGTCCAGGGGGTATCTTTGGGCAGCGGAAGTCCGGGTCGGCAAATACAAAGAACCCAGGTGGCGGTGGCACCGTCCTCTTTGGCACGGCAGGAATTGGTTTCTGGATTGCAGCCGTGGGTGTTACCGACATGACTTGTGTGGTGTACACCAGGTGCGGTGGCATCTCATATGCTGGTGTCGAGATTGTGGTTTTTTGTAGTGGTTACCGTACCATGAGTGACCACTGCCGACCCCCAGCCAACCGCTGAATCAACCCCTGTATGCTCGGCACTCCCTGCAGTCCCAGCGACTCCCACACCTGTCCCAGGTCGTCCTTCGCTGATGGCACACCTGCGGAAGCAACAGTCGGGTTAGTTAGAGGGGCTTCCTCGCGCCTGGGGGGAGAAGAACCCCACCCAGAGCGGACGGAAGACCCGAGTACAACTGGACGTCCGGGTAGCGGGCGCCCTCCTCCACACTCGACGGATCGAGAGAGGAGAAGGACTCCGCTACCCCCCCCGCAGGGGAAGGCGCGAAACGTGGGGGCTGGCCGGGGGGCAGGAAAGAGGACGAATTGTCCGTTACCAAAGGAGTCACTGGACTTTCCGATGACTTCTTGTGCCCTCGTCAGCACCACTGCGCCGTCGGTACCAATGCATAACACGTTACACAGGGCTCGTTGCGGGAGCACTCTCGCCCCCGACAACGAGTACAAACCTCGTGAGGATCTACATCTACATCCAAGGTCGTCTCCCACGGATGTAGCACCTGCGGTAACATAGATAGATTAGTAAGAGGGGTTACCTCACGCACGGGGGGAAGACATGCCCACCCGAACGCAAGGAAGAACCCCAAATACAAAATACAATGAAGAAGCTGAGGGCGGGGGGCAGGAAGGAAGACGAAGAATCGGGATACCAAGGGAGTCGCGGGAGAGCTTTCCGACGACTTCCCGGCAGACCTTCGCTTCCCCCTACCCCCCCGCACAGCAGTGAAAAGTAATATGAAAATGAAACGAATACTGCCCTTGCGATTCACTTCATAGAACTTAAAGGAGAAAAGATCAATTCCCGGGTAAGAACGGAAACTTGATCCAATAATATGATGCTATCATAAAAATATATATGAAAATGAAACAGAATACTGCACTTGCGATTTCATTTCACATAAAAAAAAATCGTAAGGATCAATTCCCGGGTAAGAACGAAAATTGATCCAAATTAAATTTCATGCAATAAATAAATGAAAATGAAAAGAATATTGCAATTGCGAATCCACTTTCATTGCATTCTATTATACAAAATTAAAAGGCTCGTGCCGAGCGCAATCACACTCTCGGTAACGAACGCACAGGGCAAAAATATAATGAAAAGAGTACTTACATTTTTCAATTACACACTTTCGCCCAAATACATGACTCGGCGCGAGCGCGCCCCCCGCCCTCGGCACCGAGACCATAATTCAAGGGTTCAATTCATGAAAAGAGAGGAAATCGCCGCATCTACGGCGATAACTCCATGTTGGTTCATAATTAAGTAATGAAAATGAAAACAGTGTACTTACAGTTTCATTTTCAAGTCAAACAAACCATTAGTAGAAAACACAATATAAACAAAGCATAGTACGACGATGAAGCGGGCAGAGAGCGATGACGAACACGTCTCTTCACACCCGCGGCCGAAAGCAAAAGTGATTTGTGTTTACCTCCCAGTCGCTGCGGCGCGCGACGATCGGACAAGCAGTTAACTACCGTTCTCCCCTTGTTCGAAGCTTACGACCGTTCCAGCTGCCACTAGCTTACTTCCTATTGTTAAAGGACCGAGGGTTTGTATTACGTATCGGAACAACTGCAATTGTAAGCTAATACTCTTTACAGTATAGTAAATATTGAATAATTTTTCTTCATTTTGAAAGAAATTGGAAGTCTCTAGGACAATATTTAGATATATGGTGAATTTTTGAAAAAATATTTGTTTATGTGCGCGCGTTACGAATTCATGCATTATTTTGTGATAATATTTTCTCTGTGTTGCTTTTATCGTTTTACAATGTGTTATATACCAAAATGATCACAATTTAGTATACATTACAACGAAAAAAAAAGTAACTTGTTACCTTCAACCTTTTGCGCACAGCGCGATTTGAATACAATTATATATGAAATTTCGTTTTTGCGCTATCATATATCGCATTATTTATATATGATAATGATAATGTTTTTTCATTTCTGATGGTTGCATACTAAACTTCAGGCACTGACAAAAAAAGGAGCCAAAAATGAAAAAATGAACTCTTAATCTTGAAAACTTAGCGCGCTGTGATTTTTTGAAAAAAATATTTTTTCCGCTTCTGCGCTCACTCCGAAACCCCTCCGGCACATGGGAGACAATTTTTTATTTACATCCCCCGGGCAAACTTTAGTTGGCCAAATTAAAAAAAAAAAACACATAATGGAAAGAGGAAGATATGCAAATGCACATGGTATAAGAGTAAAAATTCTAAAAAATTTTCTGTATCTTCTAGCGAAGTTGAAAGTGACTATTATTGCTCATATGAGTTAGCCCGTCCATCGCTCAAAAACTGCTATAGATCATCATATGAGCATACCCGTCCATTAAGGGTTAAAACAAATTCAAGTTATGACAAATTAAATTTTCAATTATAACCAAATCATTTTAACATTAAACAGCACATGCAATAGAAATACACTGCAAAAAACATACTGTACCTTAAAGAAATTAGTTTTATTATTTGCATTTACGGATGGGATATCATCATCAAACTCTGGATCTACAGAATCATAAGAACGACGCTTTATTGGATCTCCTAAAATCTCATAAGCTTTAGTAATGCAGGTAAAATAATCGTCATCAACCCTAACTTCCTCACCAGCTCCTCTTCTCTTATCTGGATGATGTCTAAGAACCATCATTCGATCTAAAAAAAAAAAATAATAATACAGAATCAGAATACATACAACAGGGGTTCTGTCTTTCTCTTTACTATTTCCAGATTCACATCATCTTACTTATTTCAGAATATAACACTTCTTTCAAGATGAAAGATACTAACTCTCTTTCCCTATTCATATTTCCATTTCTTTACTCACACAGTATTCATCTTCATAGATTATTAATGATTATATCCCTTCATGAATGTACCATGATAGCCAAATTATAATACAGCATTCTGTAAAACTTACATGAATTCCACAATGCACAAGTTGACTATAATTACAAACTTGATGCTGTAATCCAAAATATTATGTATTTGTAAACACAATGGCCTCCAAAATGAGACCGAAAACTTTTGAATTTCAACATATATTGTGTCTGGCAATGTATTCAAATAAAGTGCTAGTATTTATAAACAACAATTTCATTAAAACACTACAAAATACTTTAATAATAACTACAGACAAACCTTGGTACATGAAAAAAACAGTACTCTTCTTGGTTTGAAAAATGAAGTTTTTATTGTAAAACTAATATTGTAATACCTACCTGAACACCTGAACTAGCCCTGGTCACTTACCAGCCCGAACCATCATTTATTAAAAATTTACCAAATCTTTGGTTAAAATAAACGATCAGTGTTGCCAATCTCCTGGCAAACACCCTCGTTACCTAGTTACCAGCCCACTGCCCTCTCACGTCAATCATAACTCAATAACTCTGTATGAGAGGGGAGGAGGGTGGGAATCATTCAGGTGTTCAGGTAGGTATTAACTCTGTATGAGAGGGGAGGAGGGTGGGAATCATTCAGGTGTTCAGGTAGGTATTACAATATTAGTTTTTACAATAAAAACTTCATATTGCAATACACCCCCTGAACACCTGAACTAGCCCGATTAACAACATTAATTTGGAGGTGGGGAATCAAATCTGCCCGGCCCTCCACTGTACCAGTTGTCAGTCAATATAATTGAGTACGCGAGTCAGTCTCAAGTTCATTTGTCACTCGTCCAAACTAATCTCCCATGTGTGGCCTTCTAGGCCTCCCATATGTGGAGGGAAAAACTCCCTGCACCTCTACCCTAAGGTCAAAACTCATTGAGTGCGGGAGGGATACAAACCTGTTTCCTCTCAGCTGGCTATGTGCCTCACCTGAGTAGAGGAAAAACTGAAGACCTCCCATGTGGCTTGCTCATGTATGGATCTGAAGACCCATGTATCGGCCTTATGGTAATGGAGGGAATCGAAGACTCCATGTGGCTCTCGGCCTCTCATGTATGGAGGGAATCTGAAGACCTCCCATGTGGCCTTTGGCCTCTCATGTACGGGAGGAGACAACCATGCCATCGGTGCGTCTGCGACGGTGTCGTCGATCGTAGTGTGTCCTCTCTTGTAAAGTGTTTGTACCTGCCTGTCTGTTACTCTGCTGGTTGGCACTTGGAAGAAATCCCTCAGATAGACCCAGACATGTTCTTTCCTATCTGTCCTAATACTTAAAATCCCTCGTGATATATATCATGAATACCTTATACATATTCCTAATATTCGCTCCCTACTCTAATACTAACTCAGGCAGCAAGAGGTGTTGGGTTTAAAAATAGAATTTAGGCCAAAGGCTGAGTATTGGGAGCCTATGAGGTCAGTCAGCGCTGAAGGGAAATTGACAAAGTTTGAAAAGGTGTGACAGGAAGAAAAACTCTGTTGCACAATGAGTCCAGTGTTAGGAGAGCGTGGAAAATAGATGAGAGAATATGAAATCACAAAAGTAAAAGAGAGAGAGAGAGAGAGAGAGAGAGAGAGAGCAGAGAGAGAGAGAGAGAGAGAGAGAGAGAGAGAGAGAAAATACAAATCGTCTAATGAGAGAGAATATAAATCAGGGAAGAGAGAGAGAGAGAGAGAGAGAGAGAGAGAGAGAGAGAGAGAGAGAGAGAGAGAGAGAGAATTACAATCGTCTAACATCTCCACTTCCGTAAAATGCACACCTCTTCTAATTAAAAGGGTATTATCTTAACGATAATATACCCGTATAACTCCGTACAGCTATGAACAACCGAACGAGAACTTGTTGCTAATGCGATCGACTCCTATAACAACATCACTTATTGCATTGATCAGCGTGACAGTAATCGAATCCGACAGCAACATCCGTTTATTGTATTCATCCGCGTGCGACGGTAATTACTGTATTCATGTTATAAATGCAGCTGAAGCTAATAAGGCAAAATTACGTGCATCAGCAACCTGGACAGAAGTCCCGAGCTTTTGTATGAATTCAAACGCAGCCGTGTAAAAGAAACTAATAGCATGAAAGAGCTCATTACCGTTGTTTTCACACAGACAAAGGATTAATAAAGTATATAAAGTGTAAGTTCGTAAAACCTATGAAAACGAGTGAAAAACGCAACGGAATCGGAATTAATTAACGCCATCTAACCCGAGGGAGGGAAAAAACTAGCTTCCAATGAGACGTATCAGTCAAATTTTGGTCTTAAATTACATCGTAAGACTTGAACAGTATGACTTCGTTCCATAAGTTAAGTATCCAGATATTCATTAATATGCTAACTAGGGACAAAAACATTAGCCGAGACCAAGTGATATGGTTGAATCTGGAGCCAAGAAAAAAAAAAAAAAAAAAAAAAAAAAAAAAAAAAAAAAAAAAAAACAAGGGAAAAAAAAAAAAAAAAAAAAAAAAAAAAAAAAAAAAAAAAAACAGACTAGGGCCGGCATTCCTTGTCTGTCTAAGCCAAACCTCCTTACAATAGTGCTGTTTGACAACAGCTAGTGTAATTGTAATTTAATTGAAAAGTAATAAATAATATTGAAAGGTAATTAAATTACTTTATTAGGCCTAATACTAATTTCAGTTGTCATTGTAATTTGATAATATGACTAATAATTTGTAACTGTAATTGACATAAGCGCAATGTAATTACTGACGGCAATAGTCTGTTAAACGTATGAAGACGTCATACATACGAATTTCTTATATCTGACATCTGATTATATGTCAGATAGATACCATCATTAACTATGTTTAAATGTCAACATAGTTGAAAACACGTCTCCTTCAAGAAGTTTGCATAAACTTGGCATAAGTGAGTGTTTGTTACGTTAGTCTTTTTATTTTAGGCAACCAGGAGAAAATGAGATGGATACGGCGACGCAAACCCGTATTCGTCATCCGCTGATTCCAGCGTGAATGACTGCCAAGTTAGTGTTTATACTACGCTAATATGATGATACATATAACACAATTATAATGCTTTAGTCGGACAGAATCCGATCTAAATTCTGTTCGATTACATTCATATTAATTATCCTCAGATCGGATTCTCGTTCGTTTTCAATTACACCTGTACTGAATTATCCGAAGTCAGAATGCCTTGAGCCTACAGCGTTAGCCAATATAAAAATAACTACCGATATGTTGTACAGCGAATACTTTAGGCTAGGCTACTGAATATGCATACGATATATCATCGTGAACACTAGGCTAACCGTAGTTAATTTTATTCGATTTCTCTCCATACTGAATATCGTAAGTCAATATGCATTGAACGGAGAATTATAATGCTTTAGGTCGGACAGAATCCGATCTAAATTCTGTTCGATTACATTCATATTAATTATCCTCAGATCGGATTCTCGTTTCGTTTTCAATTACACCTGTACTGAATTATCCGAAGTCAGAATGCCTTGAGCCTACAGCGTTAGCCAATATAAAAATAACTCCCGATATGTTGTACAGGCGAATACTTTAGGCTAGGCTACTGAATATGCATACGATATATCATCGTGAACACTAGGCTAACCGTAGTTAATTTTATTCGATTTCTCTCCCATACTGAATATCGTAAGTCAATATGTCAGTGAACGGAGAATTAGTTGATATTAACATTTATCGTATCGTATAAGTTAGAAGGAAAGTAACCTTAAGACGAAGGAGCATATCTGAAAGACACCATGGCCTAAAAGCTTCTGATGCAAGGAACTCGAAGCAGGAAAAAGCCTAAAGATGCTCTAAGGACACTGTGCCTCTATAAACTACTACTTTTAATAGAAACCGACCCGAAGAAGCCTGCACTCTCTTCCTAAACTAAACACTATGTAGCCTATTATCCCTACTCGTCTATATCTGACCTAAGTTTTTATCATCCTGAGAACTTACACATCGAGGGAAGGGGAATCTGCTGCCAACACTACCTGCTCTGCGCCAGGGGGGACGGCGGATCCTGCCCTGTGGGCTTGCGGATCCCCATAACCCCCAGCACCGGTTAGGGCTGGTTCTGGAACAGGCAGGGGAGCTGGAAAAGAACGATTAGTAATTTTCAGTATCCCTATTGCTCGATCTATCCTCACTTAATCTTGACATAAAATCGGTAACAGATGTCATACTCGATGTCAGCCTACTCTCAAGTCTCTTAAAGAGCACTGTCTCTAAATCTTTATCTTGATCTACGTTAGTCTCTTCCTGCCTGCACTTACTTCTTAATACGAGACCTTTCCTATGTTTGAGATACCCTAACATATGGTCCGAAGACCACTCCTGACATTCCAAACATCTGGTCTTTACATTATATTGAACTGGCCTACAATTTACGCATAAGGAATGACTATCGTGTCATAGGGTACTCATCCTTTTCTTGCATTGTTGGCAAAGACGATACGTTGTTGAAATACCGCTCGTCGTTTTCTCTGATGGTCGTGGCCGAGAATGCAGTAGTCGTTGTCGTAGCTTGAGTTGTTTCTTCCTTTGCAGAATCAATGTCTGATGGCAAGGTATTAAGAGCAATCCACCGTAATCCAAAGGGATGCGTAATTCGTCACCAAAATCAATCAAATCAAAGGTGCAAATGAAGGCTAGCAAGACCAAAAAGGAGTTCGCTGTGGGTACATCTGTACTCCACCGCGAACGATAAGTGATTGACGTGAGAGGGCAGGTGTGACCGGCCCGTGAGGCAGGGCTACTAGCGGTGGGCTGGTAACTAGGGTGTTTGCCAGGAGATTGGCAACACTGATCGTTTATTTTAACCAAAGATTTGGTAAATTTTTAATAAATGATGGTTCGGGCTGGTAAGTGACCAGGGCTAGTTCAGGTGTTCAGGGGGTGTATTGCAATATTAAAAAGTTTGACCACAAACCCCTTACTTTTGTTAAATATAGTGCTCATTACCAGTCAACTAAATGAACTACACTTAGAAAAAAAATAAACAAGAATACATACAGTGATTTTATAAGGCAGAATTATTATTGATTTGCCATTGTATCATATGCTTTCACATTAAAATGTTACAGAACACTGCAAAATATATGTCTGTCTGCCTAGTCTGAAGTCTATCTCTCCTCATCAAATACATATTATGAACCACTATGGATATTTCATACCAATGTATTTATTTATGTTAAGGTACTAAACAAAAATTACCAAATCACTTTACTGTCCCAAAAACAGTAGGCTAACAACACTTTCGATATCATATTAAATACTAGTCTCATTGCTTTTTTTCCTCTTAAGACAAAATTTTGAGCTATTTTTTGTTTTATTGTATAGTACTGTATAAGTATTCCAACTTTATTACTATATCCTAATGAATCATATATCACTTTATGATACTCTACTGACAAACAAGAGCCTAGTGATTTTAAAACCAGCACATTCAACACTGATGTATGTATTGTGCTGTTCATTTATTAACAGTGGTTAAAAATTTTCAAACTCTTAAAATCTCTTTTTTGTAGATCTACTATACATCAGGGAACAATGTATTTAGAAATCATAAAAATGCCGATCATAAGACCATTTTCATTCATTTTAAAACAAAGTCATTAACATTACCATCATATACCATATATTTTACATTTTTTATACATTATTTATTTTTTTATTTTATACTCTCTTGATAAGTAGCCCCACCACTTCCCAGATGCTATGGGGTTCTGAGCTTATAAAAAATTAATGGAAACTGCACAGCCTGCACCAAAACTTATAAGATATTTATCAGTTAATTTCATTTATTTTCCAACTTAGACTAAACTGTACTTTAAACTAATTCACTCTGGGAGATTTATCCTCAAAATGCATCACTTCTAACAAGACCAGCCTAACAAATATATCCACCTTAGAAATAGTCGTTGAGCAAGGATGAGGTCTGAGTTGCTGTAATGGGAAACGGAATATTGAAAGTTGCCAAGTATAACAATTCATTAAAATACACAACTCTTAAATCTGTGCTGTCTACCTTGGTTTATAAGATATCACTATGGTGGTTTGCATTTACATCTGAGGTTTCCATCACGTATTGTATAAAAAAAAAAGCTACTATTTATACAGGTAATTGTTACAAAAAGCAGTTACGTACTAATAACTCATAAGTGATCCAATAATTATTTTGTAGAGGAGATCTAGACTTCAGTTTACCAGAACCACATCTCAAAACCCACCACCTGCTAGTAGCCCAGATGATAAAACTGACTCTGACCGAGACCAAATAAGGTGGAGACTGATTTTCCATGAATTTTTTCCAGAAAAAAAAGAAAAAAAGATTGCCTTATATACTAGAAGTAGAATATGTATAACAAAACAATGTAGTGTATTGCATTTCACTCAGTAACTCTCCACATTCTAATGAATGTTACAACCAAACCAAGAAAATGTAATAAGCATGCTGAGCTGCCTCTATGTAACCGCCTACAGTCTACAAATAAATTCAACAGAAAAATATCACTCACGTGCTCTTTTAATATCTTCATCTGATGCCTTACAACGATACTTTTTCAAACCTAATACTGCATAATGATCTTGATCCTGTAAAAGTAAATTAAGAGTATGCAGCTATCTATACATGTTAAGTAAAACAAGATGAACTGTATAAAGACATACTATTTAGATATTTAACATGGCATTTACTACATCTCAATGCTATATATGCATGTCACATTGCACTTTTGGAGATTCCAGGTTATTAAAAATAAAAAAGGGTTATACAGCATTTCCTCAAAAAAAAAGAAAAAAAAAAAAACTGAACTTAACAAAAGTTCTGTGTATCCCCGCTTCCTACCAACTTGAAAGTGATTATATAAAAGAAATTACTAAAATCCACAAAATACAAGAATGACAAATTTCTGTCTAAAACCAGAAAAGAAATATTGACATACAAATTTAATGTACATGATGAACTACTCCTTTTTTTTTTTTTTAAATTTCACTTAAGAAAATTTTTTACAAAAATCAAGGTTGCATTATTTCTACAAATATACATTCTGTTGAAATAGTCCCCTTTAATATAAATGAATATGGTGTACTGATATGCCTGTGACTAAAGTTAATTTAGGTCTTACCTTCCATTCAGCTGGATTAAGGATCTAAGGTATTGTATATCATCTTCAATCTCTACCTCTGGAGCTTCTTCTTCTTCACTTTCATCTTCACTCTCACCAGCTGAGGATATGAGGTGACCACGTAACCTTCGAGCTTCATATGCATGGAACCAGCGACCAACTGGCTCAACTTCTACCTGTATCAAAGCTGAAAAAGAGGGAAATTGAAAATTCTTTTAATAAAAATTGCACATTCCAGTACCGTTCTTAGGATTCTACATTTTTCATCTAATTTCTTCAAAGGCTTTACAGTTTCTGTTCTCCCATTCTTGCTTTAGCTTAAGGATAATCTTTATTTCTTCTTCAGAATCCTCCCATGTATCTCCTGCTGTCCATGCTTAATCCTGATTTGCCTTTTCTTTATGCACTGAGAACTTATAAAAATGTCTTAAAAACGTTCTTCATAGAAACATAAATAAACCCTTATGATATCAACAGTTTAGCTCCAAGGGACTGTGCATTTAGCACCACCTCCTTGCAGGATGGAAAGAAAAATATTTGAGAACAGACAGCAAATTTCACATCATCTCCGTAAATTTCTCAAATGTCTTACCTCTCTGCATTATCAGGTACTAGCCCTTTCTACACTGATTGGAAAAAAATTGAACCAATAAAGGATATCTTCCTGACTGACACTGTCTCCTTTACATTTACCATACTTTTAATCAGGCTACAATAAGGACAATCAAATTATAGTGCTGTGCACTCTTAGCCTAACATAAGGCTATACCTAAGCTAAATAACTGTAATTGCTACTTGTCCACATACCTACTAAATGCAACAGCTACCTACTTTAAGGATAGCTTTCGGGAATCGTTTGGTTGGTTCGCCTTATCAAGGGAATGAAACAGATTCCCGAAAGCTATCCTTGGTATTTCTACAGAAGCAGTCCGCACGGACTGCAAGGAACGTAACCGCGGATACGACATCCACTAGGGATTGGGGCGTCCAATGTATTTCGGCGTGTTTAGTACTGGCCCTGAGGTTTAATTACAGTTGTCTGAAATAAATATTTACTTACAATTCTTGTTCAGTAGGTAAAACTGCATAGGGTAAAAAAACCGCATGGTACAGGGGTGGACCATGTACGATCAATGTGTACCAAAACCCCAAAAAAAGTACATTATAACGCGTCCTGAAATCGAGATGGGCATCAGACGTGCTTGTTGTTATGGGGAGAAACGGAGCTCAACGACCTCTACTCCGGTGTCAGGACGCGTTATAATGTACTTTTCTTGGGGTTTTACACATTGATCGTACATGGTCCACCCCTGTACCAGGCGGTTTTTTACCCTAGAAAAACCGCAACTGCCATAGTCTGAGCCGCCGCGGGGATAGTACCTAGTCTACCCTATCCTTATAGTTTTAGATTGTTTAAATATATTACATTTATACTAACTGTGGATTTGTTTCTCCCGTGGACGACTCGTGCACTAGGTAGGTTTGTTTTGAGATTTTTAAATTCCTATCAATAGAAGCATAATTTGGTGGTTTGCATACAAAATAACGTTCAGATATGCACAGGATAGGCTAAACCACACTACCATCCCACTAAATGGCCAATTAGAAAAATATAAGGTTTATGTATTCGGCCAAAAATGAATAAGGGTGTCATACTAACAAGCAGCTTTTCAAGTAGGCTACCTACCTAGGCTTAGTACCCGGCAATACGGAGGAGCAAAGTACAATAAGCTACTGGGCATACTTAATACAAAGGGCTACGTATTCTTTGCTAGTGGCCTAACCCTATTCCAACGACCTGTGCTACCCAACGGTAACAGGAGCTGGCCATGGAAAAGGAAAAATTGTCTCGGTCAGGCTTCTTCCAACCTGAGTAGGTAGGTACATGGCCATCGTCTCTTTAACAAGGTCGCTATTATCCTATAATTAAACGGCGGGTGATATTCCAATAGTACTTACGTGTGAGACGTCTCTTGATAGTAATTGTGATATTTGAATCTTCGCTTTCCATTTCGACTGTCATACTTATTTACGTTGAGTTTTTCACCTTTTATTTACGTTTCATGTTAGACTAGACTCAACACGATGCTGCAAGAAGGTGGATGTCAGGGAAGACTCAGGAACAATTCCTTCCATATGGCCCTAAAAATATTCACAGAAAACGGGTATACGTTTTTTCCTTCACAAAATTTGGTCCGCATACGTCATTTAAACGTTCTATTTTTTAATCGACAATAGTACTATAAGTAGAAATATCATACATAATCTATTTCAGAATTTCAAAGTGGCAATAACAAGCATACGTCATTTTAAACGTTCTATTTTTTGAATCGGTAATAGTAGGCTACTATAAGTAGTTAATATCATACATAATCTATTACAGAATTTCAAAGTGACAATAACAGATTGTTGGACACTCGGATCTTTTTTCCACAAAATTCTCTTGCAAGCACTCAGGCATCGAGTAATCAAGCGTAGCTATAGCATGCAGTAGGCAAACTCGAGTAGCCTATATGACAAAAAGGAGACAACTAACAATGAAACAAAATCGAAAACCAGATAGGGGCTAATGTTGAGTTTATAATCAAGTGGCATATGTAACAACTTCATGAAAATTCTCCGTAAGTACCACTGGAAAATGTTATTTCCATAGCTAACTATTTCCTCGGTAAGCACTGTATGTGCCTTTCATTGTTATATAGCAACGTTCTGGTCCTTTAAGAAATCCAAGTGTCAGTGTAATCGAATGGTACACATTTATTTAAGTTAAATTTGCCTTACTTTGTAGATTGTTTTTAAGAATAACTAATTCTACCAACGCTCTGTCTTCAGTACATGATGTTAATTCCCAGGCAGCAGATATTGTTTCTTTTGTTTTGTTTTTCCATCTATGTTATTAAAAATAATTTATTAGCCAGCTCTCTGTCAGCAGTGAAATATCTTATATGAGCACGTAACATAAACATGTGTTTCTCTTACTTTTGCTGTTTCGTTTCTCGCTGACTGAATATATTAAGACACATCACCTTGATTTTGCAACTGGCCCTCCTTGAACCGGTTTTTTAAAATCTTGCCTCTTTATTATGCTTCAAAAATTTTATTTCCTGCACAAATTCTATCTGTTATAGCGCTCTCGAATACTTTGTAAAGTTCATCTGTTATATAGCCTATGGCTATACTTGGGATAAACCTGGCAATTTTTGCCATCTATATTCTTTGATGCTGGAATATTTCTGCCATAAAACTTTCAGGTAGCCTTTACCTCAGATTTAAATTTATCTATTTTTTTCATGACCAAACTCTCCGAATAATTTGAATTTTTTCATAATTTTGTAAAATGGTCGTTTTGTCCGTTTTCGTTCAACGTGCCATCTAATTAGCAATCTAAAA
>NC_061106.1:31513358-31538939 GCF_015104395.2 Macrobrachium nipponense
AAATTATCCGATGAAGGGAATTTCAGGACCACGTCTAGATTCCAACTAGGTGTTCTAGGAGTAGCTGCTTTCGAAGTCTCAAAAGATCTAATTAGATCGTGTAGATCTTTGTCATTAGCAAATGTCCAGGCCTCGATTCCTGAATACTGAAGACAGCATGCTTCGGTATCCTTTTATTGTCGAGACAGATAGGTGTGATTCCTCTCTCAGAAAGAGGAGGAAATCGGCAATATTCATATAGAGGTACTGGAGGAGGACAGCTTCTGACCCTTACACCACCTCCTAAAGACTTCCCACTTCGACTGGTATACTCTTCTCTCGAAGCTCTGCGGGCTCTAGCGATAGAGCCCGCAGCCTTGCGAGAAAAGCCTCTCGCTCTGACAAGTCTTTCGATAGTCGAAAGGCAGTCAGAGCGAGACCTGGGAGGTTGTGATGAAACCTCTCGAAGTGGGGTTGTCTGAGTAGATCGTGTCTGTTTGGAAGCGATCTGGGGAAGTCCACTATCCACTCCAGTACCTCCGTGAACCATTCCTGGGCTGGCCAAAATGGGCTATGAGTGTCAACTTCGTGCTCTTCGAAGCTACGAACTTCCTGAGCACTTCCCCAGATTTTGATTTTGAAACGGGGGAAAGGCGTATGCGTCCACACCCGACCAATCCATGAGAAACGCGTCTATGGCGAAGGCTCTCGGATCTTTCCACTAGAGAGCAAAAGATCTCTATTCTTTTGGAGAGGAACGTCGCAAACAGGTCTATGTGAGGTCTCCCCCACAGGACCAAAGACTTCGACACACTTCTTCGTGAAGAGTCCATTCTGTGGGAAGGACCTGATTCCTCCTGCTCAGTCTGTCCGCTCTCACATTCTTGATCCCTTGAACAAACCTGTGAGAGAGTTTATGCCTCTTTCTTCCGTCCAGGTTAACAGGTGTCTTGTCAACTGATAGAGGAGAAAGAGTGCGTGCCTCCTTGTTTGCGTATGTAAGCCAGAGCCGTGGTGTTGTCCGAGTTTATCTGTATCACCCCGTCTCTGACTATCTCTTTCGAAGAACTTTAAGGCTAGGTGTATGGCCACAAGTTCCTTGCAATTGATGTGCCAGGACACCTGTTCCTTTGTCCAGGTGCCTGACATCCCTTGCTCCTAGCGTCGCTCCCTACCGACTCCGAAGCGTCGGTAAATAACACTTGGTCTGGGTTCTGCAGAGCAAGCGATACGCCTTCGTTCTTTTGAAGCGGAGGGATCCACCACTTCAGATGACTTTTCTTACTTGTGGAAGTTGGAAGATGTCCGAGGAGTTGACCCGTCTTCCAACTCCACACCTCTTGAGGAAAAACTGAAGAGGGCGAAGGTGAAGTCTCCCTAGCGAGAAGAACTTTTCCAATGAGGACAGGGTCCCTAAAAGGCTCAGGAAATCCCTCGCTGACTGTTCTTTCTCTCTAAGAAGCTCGAGATTCTCGACAAACCTCGAGCGATTCTTTCTCGCGAAGGATATACCCGAAAAACCCCGAGAATCCATCTGAATCCCCAGATAGACCAAGTTCTGGCTGGGGATCAGTTGTGACTTCTCGAGGTTGACGAGCAACCCTAGCGAATCTGTCATGTTCCTTGTTACTTCTAAGTCCTCCAAGCACTGACTCTTCGACTTGGCCCTGATCAGCCAGTCGTCCAAGTAGAGGGAGATGTTTATCCCCTCTAGGTGAAGCCATCTTGCTACATTCGCCATCAGTTGGTGATACTTGTGGGGCTGTAGACAGACCGAAGCACAGAGCCCTGAACTGAAAGATCTTGTCTCCTATCACAAAGCGAAGATATTTCCTTTGACAAATGGTGAATGGGAACGTGGAAATATGCGTCTTGCAGGTCCAGAGAGACCATCCAATCTCCTGGACGAAGCGCCTGACATTACAGAGGCGGACGTTTCCATGCGAAACTTCTTTTTCTGTACGAAGCGATTCAGAGCGCTTACGTCCAGAACTGGCCTCCACCCCCCCGATGCCTTTGGTACTAGAAAAAGGCGATTGTAAAATCCTGGGGAGTGTGGATCCTGCACAAGTTCGATGGCCTCTTTTTCCCACATTTGCTCCACCATTTGAAGGAGAGTCTTCTCATTAAACGGGTCTCTGTACCTCGCTGACAGTTCCCGAGGCGTAGATGTTAGGGGCGGGCTGTCGTCGAAGGGGATTATATCCCTTCTTGAGGACCGACACTGACAAGGGTCGGCTCCCCTTTTTGCCCATACTCCTGCAAAGTTCAGGAGTCTGGCGCCCCACTGGTGCTTGGAGGGGCAACAAGTCACTTTGATTTCTTGAAGGGCCTAAATGAAGACCTTCCTCTCTTTTCCGAGCTCTTCTTTCTGGCAGGGGGACGAGCCGCTGCACCTCCACGAAAGGGCTGCTGAGGAGGACGAGATTCCTTCTTAACCGTCGACACTACCGGGCGTCCTTTCTTGGACGTTTGCGTTAGTAGGTCTTGTGTCGCCTTCTCAGTTAGCGAGCGAGATATATCCTTCACTAACTGAGAAGGAAACAGCTGATCTGATAGAGGGGCGAACAGTAAGGCAGTCCTCTGGCTCGGAGAAACCCCTTTCGATAATAGGGATCCATACACTGATCTCTTTTCAGGAGACCAGCACCAAAAAGGGAAGCCACTTCACCCGAACCGTCCTGTACTGCTTGTCCATGCAGGACAGCACGCTATGGAGAATTTCTGGGTTTTTCAGAAACTCCGGATCCTTAGATTTGTTGGCCAGAACTCCGAGTGACCAATCCAGAAAATTGAACACCTCTAAAGTGACAAAAAGTCCCTTTAGAAAGTGGTTCAATTCTGAAGTGCTCCACGTCGCTCTGACCGATCCTAAGGAGTGACGTCTAGAGGCCTCCACTAAATTGGAAAAGTCGGCATCTGCAGAGGCAGGTAAAGAAAGACCCATAGTCTCTCCTGTCCCATACCAAATACCTCTCTTCCCGTGCAATCTGGAAGGAGGCATGCAGAATACCGTCTTTCCTAACTCCTTCTTCTTCTTGTCCATCCAAGATCTAAAGAATGGAGTGCCTTCTTCATTGATATCGCAGGCTTCATTTTTAAAAAGGCCGACGATTTAGTCGTAGCTGAGCTCGAAAAGAGCGAACGAGGAGAAGGAGGAGCCGCAGGACTAAGAGAATCTCCAAACTCTTGAAGTAGTAATGAGGCAAGACTTTATAACTAGAAAGTCCCTCATTAGCAGGAGGTTGGTCGTCAGACAACTTGTCTAACCCTCGATCAGGACGAAGGAGAAAGTTCACGTTGGAGGGAGAGTCCTTCCAAGACCTCCTAGTTCTGAAGGAGAGAGCTCCTATTTGGAGAAGAGTCATAACCACCAGGAACGAGTCCCCGACTCTTGCCTCCTGGCTCTTGACTCTTGCCTCCTGACTCCTGCCTCCTGACTCCTGACTCCTGCCTCCTGACTCCTGACTCCTGCCTCCTGACTCGACTCCTGCTCCTGACTCCTGACTCCTGGCTCCTGCCTCCTGACTCCTGACTCCTGCCTCTTGGCTCCTGGCTCTTGCCTCTTGGCTCCTGCCTCCTGCCTCTTGCCTCCTGGCTCTTGCCTCCTGGCTCTTGCCTCTTGCCTGGATGCCTCTACACTCCTGGCTCTGGGCTCCTGCCTCCTGGTTGACTCCTCACTCCTGGCTCTTGGCTCCTGCCTCCTGGGTGACTCCTCACTCCTGGCCGGTGTCAGACGTCTGATCGTTTCGTCCAGGTTCGTACCGGAAACCTCACCTCGAGTAGGAGTATCGATCCTGGAGGCAGATACCTCCATCCGTCTGGAGGATCTTTTAATAGGAAGGGAAGTGTCTTTCCTTCTAGGAGGCTCCTTTGACAGGACTCCTACAAACGACGAAATCTGTTCCTGCATCGCCATCATGAACCTCTTTGTAGCCTCCTCTTTATCCTCTTCGGGAGGAGGGGAAGGAGGAGGGGAGGAGTCCATAGCCTCCACCTCCTGCCTCCTTCTCACTCTGGTTGAAAGAATGGCTCTTCTTGCCTTCTTCACTCCCGATGGAGACTCCTCAGAGAAGTTTTCAGGCTCGAGTCAATATTCGGAGCTTCCAACTCCTCTTGAGAGGCCGAGATCGGTCTGAAATCTCTCCAATCACGTCTCGGTGATGAAGATCCCGACGACGAGAAAACACTCACTTAGGACGCTTTTACAATAGCGGTCCTGGGCAGTCTGGGGTGTCACAGAAACTGCCGAAGGGACACCTGATCGGTGGGGATTCTCCACAACTCCTTTCGGCTTTCGACATTCCTTCTTCACCTCTGGGCATGTGAGCTTGGAAGAGGTCTACGACCTAGGAGCGTTGCTGAGCCGACCAGATGCCCCCTCCACTACACTGGGGACACTCATATCACTGTCCACTGAAAAAAACACTAGCCTTACCTTTATGGCAGCCATTTTGTTTTTTCCATCAACTTGAAGGCTGCTTTTAGATCCGCAAGTTTCTTTTGCTGGGTCTACAGGTTCTGCAATAGAGAAGGGGCTGCAATGGAAGGAGAAGTAGCAATACTTACCCTTGGGGAAGATCCCAAGCTTGGAATTAGTTCAGATCTAGAAACTACTTAAACTTCTATGAGAAGCCTTCCTCACTCTTCTCTTTCTAACTTTTAATAATTCGTTAGATTCTTCCATTCGTTCTCACTCAAGTTCTCACATTCTTACAAGTATTAGTAAAAGAACATTCATACTCCCTGCACCTCTTGCATACCGTGTGAGGGTCTACCGAAGCTTTCGGCAACCTCACCTTACAGCCTACATTCACACAACGTCTCACAACCATACCAGAGTCAGACATTATTAAAGAAAATTCCAAAATCAAGTCCACAAAACAGTCCACAAAGCGTATGCCAATCCAACAATCCAGATACGTCACCAAAAAGTCGGTCAAGAAGATCAATTGCCGGTGAAAAAAGAAAAACTAATCGAGAGGAACCAACAACAATGTTGATGGTCCGGCGACAGAAGAATTCTGATTAGAAAACGGGGATGGTTCCTAGTCCTGCCACCCAGGGCAGGGCGGTAGATCACCTGACCTACCTGTAGCGTGTGCCGCGAAATTTGAAATTCTGTCGGAGACGACGGAGTCTATAGCTAAGTATATATCTGGCAGGGAAGTTGAATGTATAAAATTTTCAAACTCTTAAAATCTCTTTTTTGTAGATCTACTATACATCAGGGAACAATGTATTTAGAAATCATAAAAATGCCGATCATAAGACCATTTTCATTCATTTTAAAACAAAGTCTTAACATTACCATCCATCATATACCATATATTTTACATTTTTTATACATTATTTATTTTTTTATTTTATACTCTCTTGATAAGTAGCCCCACCACTTCCCAGATGCTATGGGGTTCTGAGCTTATAAAAAATTAATGGAAACTGCACAGCCTGCACCAAAACTTATAAGATATTTATCAGTTAATTTCATTTATTTTCCAACTTAGACTAAACTGTACTTTAAACTAATTCACTCTGGGAGATTTATCCTCAAAATGCATCACTTCTAACAAGACCAGCCTAACAAATATATCCACCTTAGAAATAGTCGTTGAGCAAGGATGAGGTCTGAGTTGCTGTAATGGGAAACGGAATATTGAAAGTTGCCAAGTATAACAATTCATTAAAATACACAACTCTTAAATCTGTGCTGTCTACCTTGGTTTATAAGATATCACTATGGTGGTTTGCATTTACATCTGAGGTTTCCATCACGTATTGTATAAAAAAAAAAGCTACTATTTATACAGGTAATTGTTACAAAAAGCAGTTACGTACTAATAACTCATAAGTGATCCAATAATTATTTTGTAGAGATCTAGACTTCAGTTTACCAGAACCACATCTCAAAACCCACCACCTGCTAGTAGCCCAGATGATAAAACTGACTCTGACCGAGACCAAATAAGGTGGAGACTGATTTTCCATGAATTTTTTCCAGAAAAAAAAGAAAAAAAGATTGCCTTATATACTAGAAGTAGAATATGTATACAAAACAAATGTATTGTATTGCATTTCACTCAGTAACTCTCCACATTCTAATGAATATTACCACCAAACCAAGAAATGTAATAAGCATGCTGAGCTGCCTCTATGTAACCTACAGTCTACAAATGTTCAACAGAAAAATATCACTCACGTGCTCTTTTAATATCTTCATCTGATGCCTTACAACGATACTTTTTCAAACCTAATACTGCATAATGATCTTGATCCTGTAAAAGTAAATTAAGAGTATGCAGCTATCTATATATGTTAAGTAAAACAAGATGAACTGTATTAAGACATACTATTTAGATATTTAACAAGGCATTTACTACATCTCAATGCTATATATGCATGTCACATTGCACTTTTGGAGATTCCAGGTTTATTAAATAAAAATGGTATTGTTATGATACAATAAAGTTTTATGCATACTTACCTGCAGGTATATATATAGCTTATCCTCTGACGCACTGGCAGAATTTCAAAACTCGCGGCCAACCGCATAGTACACTGGTAGTTCAGGTGATGGCCACCCCGCTCCCGTGGCGCTGGTACTTGGAACTATTCCCTTTGTTTTCCTCAGATTTCTCTGAACCCGTCTCCTGAGGGGAGGAGGGTGGGAATTTAATTATATATACCTGCCAGGTAAGTATGCATAAAACTTTATTGTATCATAACAATACCATTTTTATGCATGACACTTACCTGGCAGGTATATATAGCTGATTGACACATTTGGAGGTGGGTCATAGACAGCAACATCGTCATAATTCAAAAATTAACTAAATTTTTAGAACTATGTATTATGTTCCTTACCTGCTAAGGTAGTGACTTCGTAGGTCCTGCCTCTTAGCCTGCTAAACCTTAGTAGCTCTCAACTAGGACGTGACCTGTTTGTTGAGAAAGTTAACAATAAGGGCCTGACAACTGGACGTGGACCAATTTGTTGACAGAGAAACCCTAGCCCTCATTTACCACGGGCATTCATGCTAGGAAAGTTAGTCACCTGAACCACACACATATAATAACACTAACCAACAGATGAGCTGGTCCTTAACCTTCTCAGAACCATAAAAACACTATAACCTAATAATATAAAAAAACCTAGCATGTTATTAGGTTATGGGGTTGAAACTCCTTTGCCCAGTACTGTACCTGAGGATACATACGGGCCTAACGTTTGACAATTATCAAAAGTTGTCTTCACGTCTCTAAGGTATGAGAGGCAAACACAGAGTTTGTCCTCCAATACGTTGAATCTATAATGTCCTTGAGGGCTAAATTTTTCCTGAATGCTAAGGACGTAGCTACTGCTCTCACCTCATGAGCTTTAACTTTAATTTATACCGAAGCATTCCTCCTGACAAAGCAAATGAGCATCTTTAATGACTTCTCTTACAAAGAAAGCCATTGCGTTTTTAGACATAGGTCTAGTAGGATCTTTAACGGAGCACCACAGAGAACATGAAGTTCCCCTAATGCTTCTTGTTCTTTCTACGTAAAACCGTAAGGCTCTTACTGGGCAAAGAACCCTTTCTTGTTCTTGACCTACCAGATCAGCCAGTCCTTCAATCTCAAATGATCTTGGCCATGGATGCGAAGGATTCTCATTCTTTGCTAAGAACTCCTGTTGAAAAGAACAACTGCTTTGTTGTGCTTCCATCCTATTTGCTTGTCATAGCTTGCAGCTCGCTAATCCTTTAGCTGTAGCTAAGGCTACTAAGAAGATAGTTTTCTTCGTTAGCTCTCGCAAAGGCGCACTGCCCATAGGTTCGAACTTATCCGTCTCCAAGAATTTGAGAACGACATCCAAATTCCAAGAAGGGGTTCTGCACCGTCGATCCTTCTTTGTATCAAACGATCTGAGGAGATCTCTAAGATCTGCGTCATTGGACAGGTTTAAACCTCTGTGTCTAAACACTGCAGACAACACACTTATAGCCTCTAATCGTCTGATTAGCCAAACCTAGTTCTTTCTTCAGGTATAGCAGGAAATCTGCAATCTGTGTCACAGAGGTACTGGATGAAGAAATCTTCCGATTCTTACACCATTTACGGAAGTTCTCCCACTTCGACTGGTACACTTTGATAGTCGATGGCCTTCGTGCTCTTGCAACTGCCTTCGCTGCTTCTCTAGAAAACCCCCGCCGCTCTGACAAGTCTTTCGATAGTCTGAACGCAGTCAGACCCAGAGCGAGGGTGTTCTTGTGGAACCTGTCGAAGTGGGGTTGTTTGAGAAGATCTACTCTTCGTGGGTAGACTTCTCGGAGAATCTACTGTCCATTCCAGTACCTCTGTGAACCACGTTTGGGCCGGCCAGTATGGGGCTCTATCAGGGTCAGCCTTGTTCTCGACTTTCCCTGAATTTTTTCATTACCTTTCTAAAATCTTGAACGGGGGAAAAGAAAAGCGTACGCATCTAGACCCGTCCAATCTAGTAGGAAGGCATCGACTGCGACTGCAAGAGGGTCCGGGATTGGAGAACAATAGTTCGGTAACCCTCTTCGTCGCTGCGGTAGCGAAAAGATCCACTACTGGAGTGCCCCAGAGCTTCCACAGTCTCTGGCATACTTGAAGATGCAACATCCACTCCGTGGAAAGCACTTGTCGTCCCTGCTCAACAGATCCGCCCTGACGTTCTTCTCTCCCTGAATGAAACCTGGTGAGCAGGGTGACGTTTTCTCTCTGCGACCAAAGAAGAATCTCCTTCGCCAGGTTGCAAAAGGACAACGAGTGGGTTCCTCCTTGTTTCCGTATATATGCCAGAGCTGTGGTATTGTCCGCGTTGATCTGCACCACTTTGCCGCTGATCCACGGTTCTGAACGCTTTCATAGCCAAGAAGATCGCCATCAGTTCCTTCCTGTTTATGTGCCATGCCTTTTCTTCTTCGCTCCAAAGGCCTGACTCCTCCCGAGGGCCCAGCGTCGCTCCCCAGCCTGCGTCTGACGCGTCGGAAAAATAATATCGGTCTGGGTTCCTCTGCTGGAGTGACGTACCCTCTGACAACCTCTCCGGAACTAGCCACACTTTAGTTCCTCCTTATCTTCGAAGGAATTGGAAACCGGAAGGAATCTGGTTGCGATCTTCTTGGCCAGACTTCGTTCAGAAAGAACTGTAAGGGCCTCATGTGAAGTCTCCCTAGTGAAATGAACCGCTCTAACGAAGAGAGTGTCCCCAGCAGCTCATCCACTCTCTCGCTGAGCATTGGTCTTTCATTAGGAATTCTTGCACTTTCCGTATACACATGGTCTGCCTTTCGGGTGACGGAAAAGCCCGAAAAGTCACTGAGGATATCAGAATCCCCAAATAAACTAGTTCCTGAGAGGGGATCAATCGTGACTTTTCCAGGCTTCAACCATCAGACCCAGTTGCTGAGTTAATTCCAATGTTCTTACGTCCGTGTCCTCCAGACATTGCTGGTTTGATTGTGCTTCTTATGAGCCAATCGTCGAGGTAGAGAGAGACTCTGACTCCTGCCAAATGAGCCACTTCGCCACATTCGACATCATTCTTGTAAAAAATTTGAGGCGCCGTGCACAGCCCGAAACACAGGGCTTTGAATTGATAAATCCTTCCCTGGATCACCGAATCTCAAATATTCCTGGACCTTGGATGAATTGGAATATGGAAGTACGCATTCTGAAGGTCCAGTGTTACCATCCAGTCCCCTGGTCGTACCGCTGCCAGTACTAAGGCGTCGTTCTCCATCGTAAACTTGGTCTTTTTCTACGAACAAGTTTAGCTGGCTTACGTCCAGTACCGGCCTCCAACTTCCTGATGATTTCGGTACTAGAAACAGACGGTTGTAAAACCCTGGGGATTCGTGATCCAGAACCGGTTCTATTGCCCCCTTTTCTATCATGGTGACGACCTGATGCCAAAGAGCCTCTCTCTTCTCTAAATCGATGTAATGAGCCCCTAGGGCTCTCGGAGCTGTAGCGAGAGGTGGTTTCTTGAGAAAGGGAATCTTGTACCCTTCCTTCGCTACCTTTACGGACCAAGGATCCGCTCCTTTGCTTTGCCAGACTTTCCCAGAAGTCTAAAAGTCTGGCCCCCACACAAGTCTGGAGGACTTCTGACTCATTGTTTGGTTGAAGTTTTGGCCCCTCTTTTGGTTGGAACTCTTTTCCCTCTAAATGCTGGTCGAGCGAAAGTCCTACCCCGAAAGGGCTGCTGTGCTGTCTTCGTATCCTTCGTAGTCTTATTCATGACCTTAGAAGGTAAATACTTCCTTACCGATGACGTAAGAAGATCTTGAGTCGCCTTCTGAGTGAGGGAGAGAGATATGTCCTTAATGATCTCTTGCGGGAAGAGCTGTCCGACAGAGGAGAGAACACAAACTCCGACTTTTGCGCGTTCGACACTCCTTTAGCAGCGAACGAGCATAAGAGATGTCTTTTCTTCAAGACGCCTGCTGTAAAAATTGAAGCCAATTCATTAGCTCCATCTCTCAAGGCTTTATCCATACAGGACATAATACTCTCGACAACTCGGATACTGACGACTCTTCCATCTCCGAAGTTCGAGCCAGGGCCCCCAACGACCAGTCAAGAAAATTAAACCCCCAAAACCTCAAAGGTCCTAAAGATACCTTTGAGTAAATGGTCGAACTCCGACGAAGTCCACCACACTTTGGCTGAATGCAAAGCATGTCTACGGGAGCTATCCACTATGTTGGAAAAGTCTCCCTGGGAGGAGGCAGGCACTCCCAGGCCAAGACTTTCCCCCGTAGCATACCAAACACCAGACTCGAAGCCAACTTGGCCGGAGGAAATACAAAAGAAGTCTTCCCCGACTCTTTCTTCTCCTTCAAACCACTCATTTACGCGTTGAAGGGCTTTCTTGGCCGAAATGGACAAAGTATTTTCAAAAAAACGACGATTTCTTGGCTGTCTTCGTCTTCGAAAATTGCGACAAAGGCGATGGCGGGCCTGAAGGTTGAAAATCTCCTTCAAACAAGAAAGAAGGCACTCTGTTAGCCTTCTGTAGTCCGAAGAAGGAGCTTCCGTCTTGTCCTCTTCCGCACTCTCCGCAAATTCTTCCTCCTGCGAAGAAATATCTTGAAAACCAAGATCCTGCTGACTCTCCAATTCAGAGTCCTTATGCAGCTCCTGTTTAGAAAGCGAATGCGGCACTGACTCCCTATAAAACTCCTCTCTTCCTTGTCGAGACAATGTTTTGACTTGCTGCCGCCTGCGTCCTGCGTCCTCCTGAACGTATGCGTCCACCATGCGTCCATCAACTTCTCCTCTTGCGTACCTGGCGTCCCTGTACTTCGTCCTTCTTAAGGGCCTCACTGCGTCCTGGATCGCGTTGTACGTCCT
Source organism: Macrobrachium nipponense (assembly GCF_015104395.2). NCBI lineage: Eukaryota > Metazoa > Arthropoda > Malacostraca > Decapoda > Palaemonidae > Macrobrachium > Macrobrachium nipponense. The sequence goes on from NC_061106.1 coordinate 31,524,711, forward strand.
GCGTCCTCTTGGAGGACTTAACCGGGAGAGACGAGTCCTTACGTCTAACCGAAGGTTGTTCGGGCTTCTCCCATGATTGAACAATCACTGCCAATCTCTGCTGCATGTCCCGCAGCACCTCCTTCGTTTCCGCCTCCTTACGAGACTCACCTGATGAGGAGATCGAGACACACCGGGCTAACACGAAGAGGCGAGCGAACTTCCAACTGACGTGAAATCCTCTTCCTTTTGATAGGGATCATCTCTTCATCCTCCGATGAAAAATCTCAGGGCTACTCCACCCTTCTTGGTCGAAAGCCCTTTCCTCCTGTAAGAGGACGGAAAGTTATGACCTCTTGAGAGGACGCGATACTTCCGCGAACCGCCTACTCCTTCCGAGGCTGAACTATCCGAAGAATAACGGCACTTCCCAGTATCGCCTTTTCTATGGCGTACTGCAGCAGCCCTGGGACTTATCAACAGGACTGCCTGAAGGGACGACTGATCGCAAGTCAACCCCTCTCGCCTCCCTTCGACTGTCGACATTGCCTTCTCCCTTTGGGTCTGGGAGCTTGACAGAGGTCTCGGTCTAGGAGCACGAGAGAGACGATCAGGCGCCCCCTCCACAACACTGTCACCAAACACTTCCACTTTGTCTGTTAATCGTTTAATTGGTCTCCCATGGACGCAAGGGCAGCGAACACTTTTCAACATATTTGTTTTGGATCAGTTAGTATCCTCCAGATACAGCAACTGGAGCAGGAGAACCTGGGGGGAAGGTGCTACATCTACATGTGATAGCTGAGAAGACACATGCAAAGATTCATCCAAGGTTTTACTCGAAGATCCCGATCTTTCACTCCTAGATACAGATCTTCTAACCCGATCTTTTTCTAATCTCTCCACATACTTCATAAGAGCCTTCCACTCTTTCTCATTCAGACACTGACATTCATTGCACCTATTGTCCCACGTACATACAAACTCCCGACACTTCTTACAAATAGTAGTGGATCTACCGATGATTTCGGCAGTCTCACCTTACACCCTTCTTTCACACAAACTCTAAACATACTTCCTGAATCAGAACATACTAAACAAGGTCCAAACAAAATGCGATTGCCACTCTAACTTCGTGAATACGATACCAATATCCAAAAGTCAGATAACGGCAGGAAATTCTAACAGAGAACCAACAACGATGTTGCCGGTTCGGCTGGCAGAGAAAATCTGAGGAAAACGGGAATAGTTCCAAGTACCAGCGCCACGGGAGCGGGGTGGCCATCACCTGAACTACCAGTGTACTAGCGGTTGCCGGAGGTTTTGAAATTCTGCCCAGTGCGTCAAGAGGATAGCTATATATATACCTGCCAGTAATGTCATGCTAAAATGACATTTTTATAATAATATAAAGTTTCACTTATACTTACCCGTGGTTACATATAGCTGTCGTCTCCTGACGTCACGGCAGACTTTGAAATTCGCGGTAGCGCTAATGGTTTGACAGGTGATCCCTCTACTCCCGCCCTCTACCGGGTACCGGGAACCATTCCAACAATAAATCAGAAGTTTCATGCCTACCTGTCCATATGAGGGGAGGATGCGGGCTTCGTTATGTAACCACTGGGTAAGTATAAGTGAAACTTTATATTATTATAAAAATGTTTCATTTTCACTTATATAACTTACCCGGTGGTTACATATAGCTGATTGACACATTTAGGTGGTGGGACAATGGCAGCTCAAAATAACTGTTGGAATTATCCGAAGATATAGGTTCCTTACCTTAAAGAACCGCGGGACTCAGTGGTTACTGCCTCTGTAGTCTGCTGGCCTTTATGTACCGACAGGATATATGGATCCGTGCGTCGGACACAATAATAAGTACTTGCCGTTGAGGACGTGACCGTAACGGACAAGACTATAATGCCCCTGCTCAGGGCGCAGTACAAATCACCACAAAATACAATGAAAAACGAGGGATCACCACAACCGTTTAAGAAATACACCAGACATTAAAAGACTGAAAGATACTCAAAAAACTCCCTGTATCTTCAGACAACCTTAAAAATACAAAAAACATAATCAAGGAGAAAAGTTAGTGAGGATGGGATACATCCTTCTCTCCCTCACCCAATACCGTGTCAGTCACAATGAATGGCCCCAATGTACTGCAATTTTCATATGTGGTTTGCAAATCTGTCAGATAATGAGATGCGAAGACAGAATTGCTTCTCCAATTAATGTAGATTTAATAATGTCTTCAAAGGACAGATTACGTCTAAAGGCCATAGACGTAGACACTGCTCTAATTTCATGAGCTTTGACTTTAAACACTTTGATATCTGAGTCCTGACATTGTCCGTGTGCCTCAGAAATCAAACTCCTTAAAAAGAAGGAGAGCGCATTTTTAGAAAGAGGACGAGAAGGATCTTTCACTGAACACCACAGGTTATCACTCTTACCTCTTATACCTTTGGTCCTTTGCACATAATGTCTAAGTGCTCTCACTGGACAGAGAAGACATTCAGGCTCATTAGGCCCCACTAACTCCGAAATGTTCTTTATAGAGAAAGAACGAGGCAAGGCCGTGAGGGATTTTCATTCTTAGCCAAAAACCCCAGCATTGATGAGCAAATGGCATTGCCCTTAGCAAATCCAACTCTCTTATCAATAGCATGCAGCTCACTGGATTCTTCTAGCTGATGCTAAAGCACAAAGAAAAAGGGTCTTCCTGGTCAGATCTCTAAAAGAACTAGAGGAGATCGGTTCGAATCTATCTGACATCAGCCATTTAAGAACTACATCCAGGTTCACCAAGGCTACTGTTCTTGACTCCTTTGTCTTGGTCGTATCAAAGGAACGAATCAGGTCTGAGAGGTCTTGATTATTAGAAATGTCTAATCCTCGATGTCTGGACACAGAAGACAACATAGCTCTATAACCCCTAATCGTCTGGGTAGAAAGCTTCTTCTTCTCACGAAGAAAAAGAAGGAAGTTAGCTAACTGAGCTATAGAGGTCTTAGACGAAATTCCTTCTTCTTTGCACCAAGCTCTGAATTGGACCCACTTAGCTTGGTACACTCGATCAGAGGATTCTCTTCTGGTCTAGCAATAGCCCTTGAAGCTCTCTTTGAAAATCCTCTCTTTCTGAGGAGATGCTCGACAGTCTGAAGGCGACTAGTCGAAGAGCGGACAAGTTGTGATGGAACCTCAGAAAGTGGGGCTGTCTGAGTAGATCCTTCTTAACGGTAACTCTCTTGGAAAGTCCGTCAACAGCAGTAGTATATCCGGAAACCATTCCCTGGCCGGCCAAAAGGGGGCTATCAGAGTCATCCTGACGTTCTGATGACCTCTGAACTTTGCCAGAACTAATCTTAGCATTTTGAAAGGTGGAAAGGCATACAGATCCAGATTTGACCAGTCCAGAAGCATGGCATCCACTGTAAACGCCTCCTCGTCTGGAACTGGGGAGCAATACAGTGGTAGACGAGCTGTCTTGTTTGTGGCGAAGAGATCCAACTGAGGACATCCCCAAATCCCCCAAAGCTTCTTGCATATTTGAGGATGTAATGTCCACTCTGTGGAGAGGACTTGTCCTCTCCTGCTGAGAATGTCTGCCTTTACATTCTTCGAGCCTTGAATAAATCTTGTGCTCAAGACAACCTTGTTCTCTTTCGCCCAAATGAGTAGGTCTCTCGCCGCCTCGCACAGAGAGAACGAGTGTGTCCCCCCCCTGTTTTTTTATGTAAGAGAGAGCCGTGGTGTTGTCTGCTTGAACCAGCACTACTTTCCCTCTTACCTCTGTCTTGAAGTGCATTAGAGCCAAATGAATCGCCTTCAACTCTTTTAGATTTATGTGCCAGCTTTTCTGATGAATCTGCCAAAGACCCGACACTTCCTTTCTCCCCAGAGTAGCTCCCCACCCTTTGTCCGATGCGTCTGACAAAAGAGTAAGGTTGGGGCTCAACTGGCTTAGAGACAAGCCTTCCTCTAGCCTTCCTTCTGATTTCCACCAAAGTAGGTCCTGTTTGATTCCTTCCGAGATGGGGAACACGAAGGAGTCTGGGAACTTCTTCCTTTGCCACTTCTGCTTCAAGTAAAATTGAAGTGGTCTCATGTTGAGCCTGCCCAGAACTTACAAATTGCTCTATTGAAGCCAAGGTTCCTAAAAGGCTCATCCAACTGATTCGCCGAGCAAGTTTGTCTGACGAGAAATTCGTCTATTTTGTTCAGGCAAGAGTCGATCCTTTGGCGAGACGGAAAAGCCTGAAAAAGAACTGAATTCAGTCTCACTCCTAAATAAACTATCTCCTGAGAAGGAGTGAGACATGACTTTTCTTTGTTTACTAACAAACCTAGCTTTCCGTCATCCTTAAAGTCTTTTGTAGGTCCTCCACACACTTCTGTCTGGACCTTGCCCTGAGAAGCCAATCGTCTAGATACATGGATATTCGTATCCCGTCTAGATGAAGCCACTTTGCTACTGACGACAGAACTCTGGTGAACACTTGTGGAGCTGTCGACAGGCCGAAGCAGAGGGCCCTGAACTGATAAATGCGGCCCTGGAACACGAATCTCAGGAATCTTCTCGATTCCGAATGAATCGGAATATGAAAATAAGCGTCCCGAAGGTCTATGGAAACCATCCAATCTCCAGGATGAAGAGCTGCTAATACCGATTGGTCGTTTCCATAGAAAACTTCGTCTTCAGGACAAAGACGTTCAGGGCACTGACGTCCAACACGGCCCTCTCCAACCCCCCGTGGCCTTCTTTACCAGGAAAAGGCGATTGTAAAATCCTGGTTCCTGCGGAGAGTCCACTAACTCTATGGCCCTCTTTGCCAGTAAGGCGAGAACTTCTTGATGGAGGGCAGCAAATTTTCGGAGTTCTCCGAGTAGGCTGACAAATTCACAGGAAATTCTGTGAGAAGGGGGTGCTTGATGAACGGAATGGTGTATCCTTCCTTCAGGACCTGGACCGTCAAGGATCCGCTCCGAGATGAAACCAGGTCTGCCAGAAAAGGTGTAATCTGGCTCCTACTGCTGTGTGGAGTACTACGGGCCTACTTTTTGATGGAAGAGGGAGTGGTTTTAGAAGAGGCTCTACTCTCCACGAAACCTGGAGGAAGATCGAACGGGAGCTCTCCCTCGAAATGGTTTAGGAGCTTCCGTGGAGGGAGCACTCCGAGAAGCAGAAAGAACCGGAGCTATCTTCCTGGGCTTCTTCACTGACTGTGTTAAAAGATCCTGGGTCGCTTTCTGTGTTAAAGATTGAGCGATCTCGCTCACAATCTCTTGCGGAAATAGGTGTTTCTTGTCCAAAGGAGAGAAGAGCAAGGCAGACTTTCTGGTTCGATGAAACCCTTTCGACAAGAAGGAGCACCAAAGCTGTCTCTTCTTCAACACTCCAGAGGCGAAAATGGCAGCGAGCTCCGAAGCTCCATCACAGATGCCTTTATCGATACAATCCAGTACCGAGGCAAAATCCTTCAATTGCTCCTCCGAAAGTCCAAATGACTTGACTTTCCTGGCCAGCGAAGCAATGGACCAATCCAGGAAGCTAACAACTTCGAAAACACGGAAAACACTCTTGCAAAGATGCTCCAGTTCATTTGTTGAAAAGAAAATCTTAGCAGTATTAAGGGCTGCTCTGCGGGGAAGAGTCCACGAGACTAGAAAAGTCTCCCTGAGCGGAGGCAGTCACACCCAGGGAAAAAACTTCTCCAGTGTCATACCAGACACGGCTCCTTGACGAAAGTCTCGAAGGGGGAAGACAAAAACATTTTTCCCCTGTTCCCTCTTCTCCAAAAGCCAAGCGTTAACTTTCTTGATAGCTTTCTTAAGCCGAAATCGACGAGGACGAGACGCGTGAACGAGGACGAAGGAGTCAAGGCTTACTGTCCTTTTTCCACTGCGAACTAGGAGAAACTGGAACGGAAGGCGCAAAAGAATCTCCAAAGTTGTCAACAGAAGGATCGTAAAAGGAGTTTATACCCCGACAAATGCTTGTCTTTTTCTGTAAGTCCTTCTCTTTTCTTCCTCCAACTCCGAAGCTTCCTTCGACGAAACTGGCGAACATTCCATCGGAAGAGGAATCCTGTTCGGCGAAGTCGCACCCTGACGCGTCCGAGGAGGGTGTGAGAAAGCAGGAGAAGACGTCTGAGCCTGTACTGAGACGTATCCGGGCGGCTGAGCTGGCGGCTGCGTTGGCGGCTGAGCTGGCGGCCGCGCTGGCGCTCGAGCGAGAGCCTGACGTGGCGCCATAGACGGAGTCAGGAAAGGAGTCCGACCAGGCGCCTGAAAGTGGCGTCTGAAGAGGAGTCACATGGAGAGTCTGAGCCTGAAGAGGCGACTGCAAAGGAGCCTGCGAAGAGGACTGCACAGTAGTCTGCGGAAGATGTAAGGCGGTCGGGAGCGCATTCGGGGACGAAAGAGACTTGCCAAAAAGCTCCAAGATACTGCCTAACTTGGCATTCATCTGTTCAAACACCGAAGGTTGAGGATCCACCGACGTAGAAGGCGCGGGAGGTGTAGAAGGATGATCCACAAACACGTCTGGAGCCGCAGGAGTTATCGCTTGAGGAGGCTCTGGAGAAGGCTCCGAAGGAGTGTGCGTGTTCGGCTTCTCCACTCTATGATGAGGAAGGGCGATAAATCGAAACCGCCGAGAAAAAGCTTCAGGCTCCTCCCAAAAACTACAAGAAGGTTCGGCAGCCGCCACCTTCTTGGGAACCGCAGCAGGCGAAACATCGCGCGACCTTTTCAGCGGTCTAGAAGTCTTATTACGCCAACCTCTATAAGAGGAAACATCTGAACTAGAGTCACTTGACGAAAAACACTTCTCGCAACACCTTTCCAATGGTGAGCGACAGCATCCTGGGATACGGCTACAGGATTGCTTGAGGGGCGGCTGCTCGGGAGCAGGTCCCGCTCGCCTCCCTTCGGTTTTCGGCATGCCTCCTCCCAGGATCTGGGGAGTTTGACAGGGGCCTAGACCTAGGAGAACGAACGGGCCGAACAACCACCTCCTCCACTACACTTGCACTAAGTAATTTATTCACACTTAACTACCACTTCTTGCACTGTCTCACCCATTTTCTGCATAGTGGTGAGGAAAGAGACAAATTTCGAGTCCATATCGGCTCGTAATACTGACACGGGATCGGGATCGGGAGATACAGATTCGAGGGCAGGAGCAACCACTACGGGGTTAATAGGAACAGGATTAATAGAATTCAGAGGAATATCCTGGCTACTCACTAACTTAGAAGATCTCTGTGAAGCCTTTCTGATTCTATCTTTTTCTAACTTTCTCATATACTTTCCCAGTGCCTTCCACTCCTGAGATGTTAGAGACTTACATTCTTCACACGTATTCTCAAAAGAACATTCACGTCCCTACAACTAACACAAGTAGAATGAGGATCAAGTGAAGCTTTAGAAGTCTAGTCTTACACCACTACTACACACCCTATACTGAACAGAGCCGGTGTCAGACATCGTGAAGAATTCAAAATATTCCTAAAAGGACAACAATATCAAAACCAAAATAACTATAGCGCTAGCAAAAAGATCAGTAAACTCAAGGTACATCACCAAAAGGAGAAAACCAAGATGATCAATTCCAAATTCCAACCAGCAGAGGAACCGTGTTACCGGTTCCGACGGCAGGAAACTTCTGATTTATTGTTGGAATGGTTCCCGGTACCCGGTAGAGGGCGGGAGTAGAGGGATCACCTGTCAAACCATTAGCGCTACCGCGAATTTCAAATTCTGCCGTGACGTCAGGAGACGACAGCTATATGTACCACCGGTAGTTTATATAAGTGAAAAAGGGTTATACAGTCATTTCCCTCAAAAAAAAAAAAAAAAAAAAAAAAAAAAAAAAAACTGAACTTAACAAAAGTTCTTTGTATCCCGCTTCCTACCAACTTGAAAGTGATATATAAAAGAAATGACTAAAATCACAAAATACAAGAATGACAAATTTCTGTCTAACCCAGAAAAGAAATATTGACATACAAATTTTAATGTACATGATGAACTACTCCTTCTTTTTTTAAAAAAATTTCACTTAAGAAAATTTTTTTACAAAAATCAAGGTGCATTATTTCTACAAATATACATTCTGTTGAAAATAGTCCCCTTCAATATAAATGAATATGGTGTATTGATATGCCTGTGACTAAAGTTAATTTAGGTCTTACCTTCCATTCAGCTGGATTAAGGGATCTAAGGTATTGTATATCATCTTCAATCTCTACCTCTGGAGCTTCTTCTTCTTCACTTTCATCTTCACTCTCACCAGCTGAGGATATGAGGTGACCACGTAACCTTCGAGCTTCATATGCATGGAACCAGCGACCAACTGGCTCAACTTCTACCTGTATCAAAGCTGAAAAAGAGGGAAATTGAAAATTCTTTTAATAAAAATTGCACATTCCAGTACCGTTCTTAGGATTCTACATTTTCATCTAATTTCTTCAAAGGTTTTACAGTTTCTGTTCTCCCATTCTTGCTTTAGCTTAAGGATAATCTTTATTTCTTCTTCAGAATCCTCCCATGTATCTCCTGCTGTCCATGCTTAATCTTGATTTGCCTTTTCTTTATGCACTGAGAACTTATAAAAATGTCTTAAAAACAGTTCTTCATAGAAACATAAATAAACCCTTATGATATCAACAGTTTAGCTCCAAGGGACTGTGCATTTAGCACCACCTCCTTGCAGGATGGAAAGAAAAATATTTGAGAACAGACAGCAAATTTCACATCATCTCCTTAAATTTCTCAAATGTCTTACCTCTACTGCATTATACAGGTACTAGCCCTTTCTACACTGATTGGAAAAAAATTGAATCAATAAAGGATATCTTCCTGACTGACACTGTCTCCTTTACATTTACCATACTTTTAATCAGGCTACAATAAGGACAATCAAATTATAGTGCTGTGCACTCTTAGCCTAACATAAGGCTATACCTAAGCTAAATAACTGTAATGCTACTTGTCCCACATACCTACTAAATGCAACAGCTACCTACTTTAAGGATAGCTTTCGGGAATCTGTTTGGTTCGCCTTATCAAGGAGAATGAAACAGATTCCCGAAAGCTATCCTTGGTATTTCTACAGAAGCAGTCCGCACGGACTGCAAGGAACGTAACCGCGGATACGACATCCACTAGGGATTGGGGCGTCCAATGTATTTCGGCGTGTTTAGTACTGGCCCCAAGGGTTTAATTACAGTTGTCTGAATAAATATTATTTAAAATTCTTGTTCAGTAGGTAAAACTGCATAGGGTAAAAAACTGCATGGTACAGGGGTGGACCATGTACGATCAATGTGTACAACCCCAAAAAAAGTACATTATAACGCGTCCTGACATCGGAGATGGGCATCAGACGCGACTTGTTGTTGGTGAGAAATGGAGCTAAAGACCTCTACTCCGGTGTCAGGACGCATTATAATGTACTTTTCTTGGGGTTGTACACATTGATCGTACATGGTCCACCCCTGTACCATGCGGTCTTTTACCCTAGAAAAACCGCAACTGCCATAGTCTAGGCCGCCGCGGATAAGTACCCTAGTCTACCCTATCCTTATAGTTTTAGATTTAAATATATGTACATTTATACATAACTGTGGATTTGTTTCTCCCTTGGACGACTCGTGCAACTAGGTAGGTTTTGAGGATTTTTAAATTCCTATCAATAGTAGCATAAGTTGGTTTTGGGGTTTGCATACAAACTACGTTCAGATAGGGGGAAACAACATCAGTTCAGGCCAACCCTCATCACGGTGGACGGGTCTTATTCACTCGATATTTAATTGGTGAAACATGAATACAATTGCAACTCTAAGCATACCTTTTAAAAGACTGAAGTTTCGTCAACATATTGTGATATATGAAAGCCCCATACGAACTAAAATAAGCATGTGAGCTCTTCGTAAAATATGTTTTCAAGGCAGTTTTGAAATCCAATATGGCGGCTACGTTTTTCATGGACGGTTTCTCATCAGTGACGGACACCATCTTTCCCCAGCCTTCCCAGCACTCATTGTTTGAACACTGTTAGCGTATGTATGTAACGTTTATTGATCTTACCTCAAGATTGCAGTTGTAATCAGCACAATAAAACAACATTTTGTTGCCTATATTAGTGAAAGTATGAAACTTGTTATTCCCGGGGTTGGTTATGGTTGGAACTGAATTCATTCTTACCTTGTAATCGGCGGTTTTTATCCTTACTGCCATCACAACTGAAACTCCACAGTGCTTATTTGATTGTTATTATACACATTTTGGTCTCAGTTCACTCCACATTGCACTTTAAACCCGTTGCTGTTCCTGGTTTCTAAGCGCGCGCCATAAACACAATTACAAACAGCAGACGACGACAGACGACGACAGACGACGAAACTGCAAAGTTTTATTCCCTAAACTGTTTACTTTACTCGTTATTTAGTTTAAATTTACATTGTTATTTAAAAATTTTGATTTAATTCATGTATATTATCCCTTTTTAGCAACCAAATTACCCGAAAAATTACAGATATTTCTAACGTAGATAAATCAAATGTTTCTAACGTTTTCGTACATCTGGCTGCCGAAAACCACAAAGGAACGAATACGGAAAAGTGCATAGAGGTACGACTACGTTTTTTTTTTTTTTTTTGCTTTTTTGTTTTTGCTAGCACTTTCATTGATTTCAGTATTTATTAGTATTTTGAATTTCTTAAATAATCGTATGCCAGAAATAAATGTAACCTTTAATGTTTGCATGCTTTAATGTTTGCATGCTAAGAATGGCAAAATCATCGTTGCCACATTAGTGGAGGCTTCACACATACGCCGTTCCATTATTATAAACTGTTTCCATGAATTCTAGTTGTCATAGTAATGCAATAATGATAAAATTCTTGCTTTAATATTTATGTATATATACTTCCAATACATAGCCTAATTTCACCAATTTCAACGTTTTGTGTGTAGTCTTATACCCAGTTTGGAGGGTCAACACATACCGAATGGCAACAGAGAGAGAGAGAAAGGAAGGCGGAGGAACGAAGAAGAAAAGGGATGGCGGTGGAGGGGGGGGTGGGGGGGGTAGAGAGGGTAGGTGGAGCTTTATACGCGTGTTCGTATCCATTTCTGCATAATGGAGTTTTTGTCTCTTGGTACAAGGACAAGTGTCGTTATTCTTTACGATTAGTGATTCACGATACCCTTATAAATTACGGCACTGGGTGTAATGCACTATAGCAAAATCTCGTTCTGTTTTACGAGTGTTCGTTACAGAAATAGGTATTGCCCAAAAACGTGCTTGCACTGTCTCTGAAACCCATAGTAGACATGCTGCTTAGTTTTGTCAATCAAGTTTTTTATAACCAAGTATTTTTTACAAGCTAGCTATTGAATAAATTTGTATTTTTCTCAGTCAAAACATATGCCCCTCAATGCTAACTTTCCTCTTTTAACGACTTTCTGGTCATTGCAAATTCGCCCCATAATTTCTTATGGTGCGAAAACAGACAGAGCCCATGGACGAAAACGATTGCGTCACACTACGGCGATAATCCAGCAGTAAACATCTTCATATATCCAAAAAGTAAATAATAAAGATATATATGCGCATTACGATTATAACAATTACATGTATAGCTGATAACAATCTGCACGAATAACTGGTAAACTGTTCTGCAATGACAGTTGAGTATAGCAATTATTTACAATAGGTACGAAAGTCAAGATGTCGTGGACGTCATAATACAGAACTTGAAAAGAACGTTCTAATTCAGAAAAATAATTACTTAAATTTGAGTCAGAGGCGAGTTACTTTTTCAATAACGAATATTTTCAAATTAATCATCATAAATATGTAAAATATTGATGTTTTACTACTTATTTAAAAAATTAGCCAAGAGAACGCTTCTCGTCATCTTCTACCCCAACAGCTGTTTACGCCTGGCTTGTTGTTGATGAGAAATCGTGTTTCGATTGTTGTGATAAAAGTGCTCCAGCGTCTGTGGGTACAAGTGTGTGCGGATTTATCACAGGAAATGGTTAGTTTATTGACACAAGCTACTCCGTAAACATCGAGATGGCGTCAATCTTCGAAACATTTTTAGTTGTAAGTAAAAATTTCTAAAGCGTTTTGGTGAGATTTCCACTGCCGTGGGCGCCATTTTCAGTACCCTCTGTTTAAATCTGTTTAAATCTTAAAATTTGGCCTTAATTTCTAACTTTGGGGAAAATACTTACTTCGAAAGGAGAGTAGAGGTCTTTAGCTCCGTTTCTCACCAACAACAAGTCGCGACTGATGCCCATCTCGGGTGTCAGGACGCGTTATAATGTACTTTTTCGGAGGGTGGCTTGCACTGATGGTAGCTGGCTTGCGTGGCCTGCTTTGATGTTTTACCCTATGCACAGGATAGGCTAAACCACACTACCATCCCACTAAATGGCCAATTAGAAAAATATAAGGTTTATGTATTCGGCCAAAAATGAATAAGGGTGTCATAACAAGCAGCTTTCAAGTAGGCTACCTACCTAGGCTAGTACCCGGCAATACGGAGGAGCAAAGTACATAAGCTACTGGGCTACTTAATACAAAGGGCTACGGATTCTTTGCTAGTGGCCTAACCCTATTCCAAACGACCTGTGCTACCCAACGGTAACAGGAGCTGGCCATGGAAAAGGAAAAATTGTCTCGGTCAGGCTTCTTCCAACCCGAGTACTAGTAGTAGGTAGGTACATGGCCATCGGTCTCCTTTAACCAAGGTCGATATTATCCTATAATTAAACGGCGGGTGGGGATATTCCAATAGTACTTACGTGTGAGACGTCTCTTGATAGTAATTGTGATATTTGAATCTTCGCTTTCCATTTCGACTGTCATACTTATTTACGTTGAGTTTTTCACCTTTTATTTACGTTTCATGTTAGACTAGACTCAACACGATGCTGCAAGAAGGTGGATGTCAGGGAAGACTCAGGAACAATTCCTTCCATATGGCCCTAAAAATATTCACAGAAAACGGGTATACGTTTTTTCCTTCACAAAATTTGGTCCGCATACGTCATTTAAACGTTCTATTTTTTAATCGACAATAGTACTATAAGTAGAAATATCATACATAATCTATTTCAGAATTTCAAAGTGGCAATAACAAGCATACGTCATTTTAAACGTTCTATTTTTTGAATCGGTAATAGTAGGCTACTATAAGTAGTAATATCATACATAATCTATTACAGAATTTCAAAGTGACAATAACAGATTGTTGGATACTCGGATCTTTTTCCACAAAATTCTCTTGCAAGCACTCAGGCATCGAGTAATCAAGCGTAGCTATAGCATGCAGTAGGCAAACTCGAGTAGCCTACATGACAAAAAGGAGACAACTAACAATGAAACAAAATCGAAAACCAGATAGGGGCTAATGTTGAGTTTATAATCAAGTGGCATATGTAACAACTTCATGAAAATTCTCCGTAAGTACCACTGGAAAATGTTATTTCCATAGCTAACTATTTCCTCGGTAAGCACTGTATGTGCCTTTCATTGTTATATAGCAACGTTCTGGTCCTTTAAGAAATCCAAGTGTCAGTGTAATCGAATGGTACACATTTATTTAAGTTAAATTTGCCTTACTTTGTAGATTGTTTTTAAGAATAACTAATTCTACCAACGCTCTGTCTTCAGTACATGATGTTAATTCCCAGGTAGCAGATATTGTTTCTTTTGTTTTTCCATCTATGTTATTAAAAATAATTTATTAGCCAGCTCTCTGTCAGCAGTGAAATATCTTATATGAGCACGTAACATAAACATGTGTTCTCTTACTTTTGCTGTTTCGTTTCTCGCTGACTGAATATATTAGACACATCACCTTGATTTGCAACTGGCCTCCTTGAACCGGTTTTTTAAAATCTTGCCTCTTTATTATGCTTCAAAAAATTTTATTTCCTGCAAATTCTATCTGTTATAGCGCTCTCGAATACTTTGTAAAGTTCATCTGTTATATAGCCTATGGCTATACTTGGAATAAACCTGGCAATTTTGCCATCTATATTCTTTGATGCTGGAATATTTCTGCCATAAACTTTCAGGTAGCTTTTACCTCAGCATTTAAATTTATCTATTTTTTTCATGACCAAACTCTCCGTAATTTGAATTTTTTCATAAATTTTGTAAAATGGTCGTTTGTCCGTTTCGTAACGTGCCATCTAATTAGCAATCTAAAA
>NC_061106.1:31539439-31556939 GCF_015104395.2 Macrobrachium nipponense
AATTAGCAATCTAAAACCAGTGTGATCTTTGTCTTTGATTCAAGTTCATCCATTGATACGCCTTCTGATTATTTGTTTATGGATTCTATAATTTTTTTACGTGGTGATTTCAGTAATTTTATATGGAAATTTACCAGGAAATGACGTGTAAAGTTACAGTTTCTTATAATTTTTTGGCATTATGTAACAACCGTCATAAACGACTCGTCTTAAAAATTTAACAAATAAATCTTCATCAAACTGACATCCCAGTATGATAACAATGCCTACCTTCCTTCTGCATTTTACAAATATAATAGGCTTCTATTTCATCGCTAAGGTTCATTTTCTGGTTTCTATTTTTTTTTTTTTTTTTTTTTTTTTTTTACGATTTTTTGTAATGTTTCCTCGTTTTAGATCTACATACGCCTTGCCCAGAGGACAAGACGGCAAGAATTAAAAATAAACTCCATGTAAAACTGAACGTGTATGGATGTACAAAGAGAAAGAATGACTGGAACGAGAGAACTGTGAAGTAAACACATAGGTAACAAAGGATAAGATGATTCAGTTACTGATACCATGTTTAGTTGAGCATTTTGGTTGAGCTACTTGAATGTTGATGATAGGTGGGAGGTAGTTGACAGTGAAAAGTCTAAATGGCTGAAATATATTTAGCTTTTAAATTTAATGATTGATTTTCCTTTCGCCTAAGAAGGTCAAGGGTTTTTAAAAATAAACTAATTGGCAAAGTCGGACTGATTCAAGTTTGCAAGGGAAAGAGCAATGGGTTTTCAAGAAGGGTTCAAAATTAACCTGAAAATACAAGACCGGTTAATAATCGTCTGAAACTTTCATAACCGGTTATCAATCGATTAATAAAATGCAAACCAAAACTGGTTGGAGGGCAAAGAAAATGAAAATGTTGAGTATTCATTTATTCATTCAGTATAAAAGAAACATTTCCTTTTTATGATAATAAGTTTATTATTCAGAGTAATATAAAGAAACATAAAACATTGTATGTTTACTTTTAATAATATCTTATATTTAATCAAGATTCTATCTTGAAGAACAAAAATATTACTACTAATCAACTTGATGTGGTCTGAAATGAACGATAAATGATTAGCAGGTTAAAAAGGTCTAGTAACCGGTTATGAAATTTTTTTTACCGATTAATAACCGGTTATGCTTGACCGGTTTTGAACCCTGGTTCCAAACGACGAATAAGTCGTGGAGATCAGTCGTTTATGAAGGAATAATTCTATGAACGACTTTGGAGTAAAGTTGGAATATGGACGCGTCAGTGATGCAAAGGGATAAGATACGACAGTTCTGTAAAAGCATGAAACGTTTTGCATATGTATGGAAACGAGAGTGATCTGGGGGTATGATGTCCCTTTAGTGTTGTTTGCATTGCTCTAATTAGAGCAGTGTTTCCTTAAAGTGTGGTCCGCGGACCCCAGGGATCCGTGGAATGTTCCAAGGGGTCCTCAGGATAATGTGAGGAGGAAGCGTTGTTGTTAAGTTCACTAAAATGTGTGTGCAACATTGCAAACTTGATAATGTTGTGAAAGTTATTTTAAGTAAAATGTGAGCAAATATGTGGAAGATAAGCCATTAATAATAATTCAGTAGCAATTTTAGTACTGTGTATATTATACCCTGAAAACACTTTTAAACCCAAGAGGGAAATTATCATAATAAGGGGTACGCTAACTGAGTCATTTAGATAAAAGGGGTCCGCTGCAGTTTAAGAAACACTGAATTAGAGTAATGGAAGTGAAAAACAAAAGTCTGGGTGAAAAATATCAGATAGGGAAAAGACGCCATTAAAATGTGGATTAATTGCATTTTGTAGACATTGTCATCAGATTGTGACAGAGAGAAGTTATAGCTCATGGGTCCAGACTTACCCAGCCTGACATCACATCTGTTCCTCATTTTTTTTAACGACATTCTCGATCTTCTGTTACATATAAGCAAACAAACCTTCGGAAAGTGTTCGTGTCGAAGCTTATGAAACATGAAGACAAGGAGCTGCGTAATAGAGAGATAATAAGTAGTAAGCTTCAGCCTACATGATGACATTTACTTGCCCTTGCCGCAAAATGACGCAATTCATTTTAGCCCCGTTCTTTTCTATTGCATATTCCATCGTTACTAAAACAGCGAATTTCTTAATTAATACCACAATTTGAGACAGACTCTCGCGCTCTTTTTCGATGTTTTGTGTTTGTTTGTTTGCATGGTGTTTTTACGTTGCATGGAACCAGTGGTTATTCAGCAACGGGACCAACGGCTTTATGTGACTTCCGAACCATGTCGAGAGTGAACTTCTTTCACCAGATAATACTCATATCTTGACTCCTCTATGGAATGCCCGAGAATTGAACTCGCGGCCACCGAGGTGGCAGGTCTTTTTCGATGTCTAAAACATCTCTCTCATCTTTACATTAGAAGCTTGCTTTGGATATCGGAAACTTTCCTTTTAGATACGATGAATACTACAGACTATTTCAACAGGTCACCTGTGACTGAGAATATTTAAAGAAAAAGATCAGATAACAAGAATGGCATGGTAATATTAAGAAGAACTAAATAAAAATACAACTACCTTGAAAAAAGGGGAAAAAATAAAACCATCCTTTAAAAAATGAATTAATTGGGCCTACAAATGATAGTCTACTCGGTGAACTAGTGCATGGCGATCATTCTCTTCATCTTAACCACTAATCTTATGATAAATATCCATGTTTATTCAAAGGGGTTGCTTGGATAAAATAGCATCATGATATTCTTCTTGGAAAAAATTTCTTGCTCAGATGTTCATGTGATCATTTGCCATAGGCTGGAATCGTCGTCAGCAACAGCGGAGTTACTTGAATTTTCATGAATATGGAGAATCTCTCTCTCTCTCTCTCTCTCTCTCCTCTCTCTCTCTCTCTCTCTCTCTCTCTCTCTGATAATATATTATATATATATCTATATAGATATATATATATATATAGATATATATATATATATATTACGTATATATATATATATATATATATATATATATATATATGTATACCTATACATACAAACATACCTACCAACCTACCTACATACTACATACATATATACATACATTACATATAAGTGTGTATGTGTGTGCATGCATTCATGTATGTGTGTATGCATGAGAAATGTTTAGAAGGAAATGAGAGTGAGTTTATGTAGTATACGTAGAATAAAGGAAAAATAGGTGAGAAATGTAGAGATACCAAGAAATAAAATGGCACAATTCTTAAGGAGGGTTTAAAAATGGTGGTCTGGTCACGTGGAAAGAATGGTGAGCATGCGCATATAATTTAGACTGTTAGAGGTATAAAGAAAAAGAGGTAATCTCTGACAGTTGATGTACTGATGGAGAGGAAGTGGGATGTTTTGGCACAGAGCGATACAACAAAAGGTGAAAATAAAGTAGTAGATGAAAGCTGTAGAACCAGGGAAGCGGTTAATACTAGGAGTGTCTGGAAGACTGTGGCCAAGTAAATGTGTCCAAATGTGTTATTTCAAGGGGACGGAGTTATGTATGTGAGAAAACAGAGAAAGGTAAGTTCAGGTAGGTCGAAAGGATTAGTAAATGAATCATGAACGGATTTTGGAACGGTTGGTATGTGCAACTGATACAGTACTGATTAAAGATGGTGGAGGGGAAACTACAGAAGCTAGTGAAAGGGATACAACTCTTTGAGAGACGAGAGCGGTACCGGTGAATAGGAACAATAGTTAGGTTATAGTGGTGAATGGAAGAAAGGAAGGTGAGGAGATAAATATTATTGTGAATGACTGATGAATGGAAGAGCTTGATTTGCAAAGGCGTTTGGGAATAAATGAT
Organism: Macrobrachium nipponense; assembly: GCF_015104395.2. Classification (NCBI taxonomy): domain Eukaryota; kingdom Metazoa; phylum Arthropoda; class Malacostraca; order Decapoda; family Palaemonidae; genus Macrobrachium; species Macrobrachium nipponense. The sequence continues at coordinate 31,543,308 of NC_061106.1, forward strand.
AAAAAGATGAGAGAGAAGATATTAATCACAAATAGGTTGAAGCAAGAAAGTAGCACGGTCTGAGCAAAAACTGGAAGGAAACTCATGATTGTCTCGGGAAACCAAGATGGGACTGCACATAAGGATTTTAAGCTAAGTTTCCTTTATGGAAGTAAAGTGTAAATTCTAAGTGCAAATGGATTAACAAAAAATTTAAAAAAGGATGAATATTAAGAGGACTTTCTATGTTTTGTGTTGTATATGCAATGTATATATAACTGAATCACGAAAGTTTGGAACGTGATAAATGCATAAATTAAGGTATAAGCCACGAAGGAAAGTGGAACACTGGAGTAGCTGCAAGATCTTTCGACTCAACGTCCTTTACTTAGCAGGCTGACATTGAGTCGAAAGATCTTGCAGCTACTCCAATATTTCACTTTCCTTCGTGGCTTATACATTTATATATGCAATGTATGAAGAATAGTAAGGGTGGAAAATTTCATATATGGGTACCTAGAAATGGTAAATGGTGAGCATACGTGAAAAAACATGTTTTAGATGTTCTGGCCAAGTGGAAAGAATGGAGACAGGTAGGCTGGTGAATAATTTGTAAGTGTTAATAAACAAGGCGTGATCTGACCTCCAGCTTACTAGTGACACGTGCAAGGTTTTCGTTTTCCCCTCACACATAAGTTGCAAACTTATATTCCTAACTTAACGTGAAGTGGTCTTCGTAATTAATGCTCATAATTAGCACTACTAATACTAACGACAAGGATTGAATACATATATTTTGTTATAAGTGGAAACACAAAATAATTGAACAGAAACAAAGCCTAAATTCAGTACACCAAATAAATTAAAATGTGCTAAAATCTACGGCCAAACAGAACCTTGTTTCACCAACAAAAATAAAAATAAACGTTATATTTCATTATAAAAGATATTTCTGTACTGTTAAACATGCATATTATTTATTTTTTCACATTTTCATTCTAGTAAATAAATTGTCAATATCCTCTCGTAAAATTCCTGTATCTTTAGCTCAACGCAAAACATCTTTTTCAGACCTTTTTAGCCTCCTGCATAGGGCTTTCCTACCACCGCCCTCCTGCCAACAACGACAACAACAGCAAAGTAGTTTGTAGGTCTTATTCCCCGAGCAGAGCCGTATATAGTCCTGACTCCTGAGTATTCCCCCAATACCCAAAGTAAGCAAAAGTGCATGTCAATCACAATATGCGCAGCTCCCAATGCTGACGACGAATCTGCTGTGTTTTAAAGCGGCTAATGTTGTGGAAGTTTTCTAGCAGTGGTGTTCGTTCACAATTCAACCAGTAAAGGATGGATGTGGTGGCAGTGACTACTGATCTGACCAGGGTGGAATGTTATAATCGATAAATAAATGCGCGTGAATCTTGAAATAAATGGGCAAGAAAGAAAAAGAAAATGAATCAAGAAGCAACAGATAGAGAAATAAACGGAGAAATGGAATAAATTCCTAAAAAAAAAAAGCTCAAATACCAATCAGAAGTACTTGCTAATTTTCGTAGCTCCACTTCTCGGAATAATCCGCTATCTGTGTTTAAGGATAATGAAAATCTCCGAAGCTTTCTTTGTTAAACGCGAATAAGAAATCAAATGCAATAACTATAAGTGACGCAAAAAGATAAATTTGCAAGTTTTCATCCGCCAAATCTTACGAGTATCTTTTCAACTGATCCTGAGAGGTGACTTTTCTTTACTTTATTAGATTTACATCAACCGTGCATCCGATGTCTAGGCCAGTCCCTTACGACGCTCCCGATTGGCTGTTGATAAGCCAATCGCAGGGCTGGAAGTTCTCAGTCTCTCTCTCGAGTTCACATAGGCAGGATGTATGCTCCACCTCTCCTGAGGGATACGTCTTTCAAAAGTATCCCTCAGGAGAGGTGGAACATACATCTTGCCTATGTGAACTCTCGAGGGACTGAGTGTTTCCAGGCGTGATTGGCTTATCAACAGCCAATCAGGAGCGTTGTAAGGGACGGGCCTAGACATCAGATGCACTGCTGAATGTGGAGACTCGTCCTGAGAATCTTCCAAGAAAAACGAAAGAATTTTACAGGAAAAAAGCAGGAAAGAAAAGAAAGAAGACAAAGGAAAAAAGAAGAAGATTTAAAAGGAAAGAAAGGAGTTAAAGGGAAAAAGAGAAGACGAAGATAAGGAAAAAAGAAGATAAAAGAAAAGAAAGAAGACAAAGGAAAAGAAGAAAAAGATAAAAGAAAAGAAAGCAGATGAGGAAAAAATCAATACACATGAAAAAAATACGACAAAGGAAAAAAGAGACAAACGAAAAGAGAAAGAGGATAAAAAGGAAAAAACGAAAGAAGATAAGTGAAAAAGAAGATAAAGGAAAAAGAAAGAAAAAAGGAAAAAGAGAGATAAAGGAAAAGAAGGAAGATAAATGGAAAAAAGAAAGGTAAACGAAAAACGATAGAAGATAAAGGAAAAAAGAAAGATAAAGAAAACTGAAAGAAGATAAAGGAAAAAAGATGATGATAAAATAAAAAAAAGAACGAAGATAAAGGAAAAAATAAGACAAAGGAAAAAAGAAAAGATAAAGGAAAAATGAAAAAAGACAAAAAAGAAAGATAAAAAAAGGAAAAAGACAAAAAAGAAAGATAAAGCAAAAATGAAAGAAGACAAAAAAGAAAGAAGATTAAGCAAAAATGAAAAAAGGCAAAAAAGAGATAAAAGAAAATGAAAGAATGACAAAAAAAGAAAGAAAAGGAAAAAAAAAGGCAAAAAGAAAGATAAAGGAAAAATGAAAAAAGGCAAAAAGAAAGAAGATAAAAGGAAAATGAAAGAAGACAAAAAAGAAAGAAGACAAAGGGAAAACGAAAGAAAACAAAAAAGAAAGAAGATAAAGGAAAAAAACCACGTTCGTTATGAACAGGGTTCTAACAATTCACTGCAATTAAACATAAATATGAGCTTAACCGACAGATATCCAACGCCTTTTTTTCTTCGTACTCAAGATTCGCTGTTCCTAAGCGAGGCTGGAAAATCGCGCAAAAAAATTAACCGAGAGAGAGAGAGAGAGAGAGAGAGAGAACAAGCCTCCACATCACGGTTGCATGTAGCAGACGATCAATTACGTGCAAGAGAGCGAGCGATGCGTAACAACGGATTTATTGGATAATGGCTCCTAATTACAACGTTATTCAAGTTTCAATTGGCAGAAATCGGACGTAAGAGGAGCCTCATAAAAATCGTCATCATGATTTGCAAATGGCTTAACCCAACTACTGTGTTCAGCATCAAACTCTCAAAAGGCTGCTGGCAGCGCTTCAAGATTCTTATCGTCTAATGCACACGAAAAGACGACTCTTCAACCCAAAAAATAATAAAATCATATGTTCCTAAATCATGCTATGTTCTCTCCAGCAAATCAAGGAACAGTCACTGCCAAAGTTCTCTATTGGGGTTTTCAAGAAGTGCAAGCTATGTGACCTTGACACCCAATAAGAGAATAATAAGTAAAACATGGCTATCTCTGAGCAGACCTGATGTTTATTCCAGCGGGGAGCATATTTTGCGCAGAACAAAAACGAGGGCTACGTCACATAAGACCCCTCCTATTTCAGTGACTGATAATATCAGCTGTTTGCTTTTTAATGGAGGCGTTCCATTAACGTGACAATCACAGACGAGTCGGTTGGTTCTTCTACCGAGTCTTTTGTAGTTAAAATGGTGTCGTTTTTCATATTTCTATATCAGTCTCTTGCAATGTAACTGCAAGTTTGAGTACCTCGTTTTTTTTTTACATATTATTATTATGGTTATATTATTATTAATATTTCTATTCAAAGAAACCTCATAATCACATGAGTTATTAAAATAAAATGGAAAAGTAAATCCACAGTAATATGTCTGATCTGTTATTTAAAATACAAAGCAGAGAGCTTTCGAAGACTTGTACGGTCCTCCTTGTCAATCTGAATACAATTACTAACAGTGACCATACAAGAACTCTGTTTTTCGACTAGTTTACAAATAGCCTGTTTGATGATGTAGTTGGCTCTTCACGTTATCCCCTCGTTCTCCAACGGCAAACCAGCTAATCGCCTAGATCTTCGAAGTGGCGGTTCGTCTATTGAATCGTTTGATATGTTATCCATAGCAGCTTGGGCGCCTGCAACTAGGGACACGGGATGGGTCTCTGTTACCTGAACGAAAGAAGATGAGGCAGCGGCAGTATCAGAGGTGGCTAGATTATTGGTGTTATTACCATGCAACCTATATCTGTTATAATCTCTGATAAACTGACAGCAAATTATTTCATTCAAAATGAAATCTTTTTGCGTATAGGCTTTATTGCCTTCCATAGAGACACCCCTGTTAATAATTGCTCCTTCAACTAACCTTCTAATACCTGTATCTTTACTATTGAAAATTACTTTTGACTCGTTCCAATTAATGTGGTGATCGTCATTTAAACTATGTGAGACTAGTGCATTATTCTCAGCATGCAAATTATAAGCTCTTTTGTGTTCATTGATTCTGATTGGTAGTCCCCTCCCACTTTCTCCGTAATATTTCTTATCGCAATCCAGACAAGGTATTTCATAAACACCAATTTCTTTGTTAAAGCTTTGGTTGGAGTTATTATTTTGCATGAGACAGCCTTTGAGTGTATTCTTATAGTTGAATACCAGGTTGACCTTTTCTTCACCTTTTTCATTTACTGTTTTCCTAATATTATGTAAGTTGGGATTAAATGGTAAGGTTAGATACTTTTTAGATTCTTTTTTGTATTCATATTGACTTTTTATATAGAAAATCCTTTTGGCTTTAGTGAAGGCATTATTTATGAAATTTTCTGGATAGCATAATTTTCCAAAAACTTCTTTTATATGATTAAATTCGCTGTCAATATATTCAGGATCACATATTTTCAAGGCTCTTAGGATGAAATTTATCATTATATTTTGCTTTACTTCATTATTATGAAAAGAATAGAAGTGGACATAAGCTTCAGCATTAGTCACTTTTCTGTAAACACTAAATTTAAAACTAAAAACTAAATGAAATAGGGTCATGGTATACCAAAACGTCCAGAAAGGGCAGCTTATTTTCTACATCATATTCTACTGTAAATTGAATGGAAGGTAGTATGCTATTGACAAATCTCAAAAACTGTTCGAAGTCTATTTGATTACCTTGGAAAATTACGAAGACATCGTCGACATATCTGACCCAAATGAGTGGTTTTAGATTTGGATCACATTTGGAGAGGATTTCAGTTTCTACAAATTCCATGCATAAATTTGCAAGTATGGGGGATAAGGGTGAACCCATAGCTACGCCAAATTTTTGTTTATAGCCTTCATTGTTGAATGAAAATATTGTGGATGAGACACATAGACGAATCAAGTCTAAAAACTGTTCTGTAGGAATAGGGAAGTTAACCTTTCCAATTTCTGACTGTTCTTTTAATTTTGTAAGGACAAACTCAAGAGGCAATTAGTGAAAAGGGCCGTAACATCTAGGCTAATCATTTTTCCCCTTACATTACCCAGTGTCCTAAGCCTGTCTATAAAGTTACTTGAATGAAGTAAGTGAGCATTAGAAAAGGTGCCTAATAATGGGCTGAGCTGTTCGGCTAACCACACAGCCATAACAGATTGTGGCGAATTACAAGTAGCTATAATGGGACGTAGAGGGCATCCTGTTTTATGAAGTTTTGGTATGCCGTAAAAGTAAGGGAGACTCGGCATTTTCTTTGATATTTTACTCAAAACTAACTGTTTTTGTTTAGTCACCGTGAGGGTATTGGCTATTTTCCGCACGTCTCTATTGAATTTCATTTGTAGAGAGGTTACCGACGGCAACTCTGACAATTTAGTATAAGTATTATCATCACTTAGTAAGTCATTTGCTTTCGAATTGTATGTATTAGTATCCATAATCACCAGTGACCCACCTTTATCAGCTTTCATTATTCTGATGTCTTTGTTGTCTTTTAAATTTAAAAGGGCTAGTTTGTGTCTTTTCGTTAAAATACTGTTCTGTTTACCCAGATGATTATCTAATAAAATACCTTTTAAAAAATTCAATTGAAAATCATTATGTCTGAAATTAAAATAATTTATATTGCTAATGCTTTGTAACAAGTCGTGTTTACTTGTTCCTAAACAACAGCTCAAACCCAAACCCAATAATTCTTTTTGTTCTTTAGTGACAGCAAGGGAAGATAAATTGGTAATGTGACTATTCTGTCCGATTTTTGTCCAAACAGTCTTGTCAATCAATCTTTTTAGTTTATTGTTTAACTTGGAATTATGTGCCACACCCCTGTACAAAGCCACCTCACCTGCATTTCGTTTGGCGCCCTCAAACCTAGCTGATTGGAGAAGTTCTTCTAGAGCCGCCATCTGTCTTCTCAATCCCAAATGTGCAGATTCTACTTCCCATGCCGTCTCCTTGACCCTGTCCTCAAGAAACATTCGCTGGTACTGTGGATTTACTTTTCCATTTTATTTTATTAACTCGTGGTTATGAGGTTTCTTTGAATTTTTATCCACGTCTACACTCTTGGAACGGACATCGGTGATTTTTCATAACCAACAAGAACTCTGTGAATATAGGAAGCTAGTAGGAAGATGGACTTCTTTCATCAAAAAGAAAAACCAGCTTAAATTCTTGAAAAACTGTTTACAAGAACACGTAGTGCCAAGAACTTATGGTCGCATCAGTTACAAGTCATTTGGAGGCGAGGAATGTTTCTTGAGGACAGGGTCAAGGAGACGGCATGGGAAGTAGAATCTGCACATTTGGGATTGAGAAGACAGATGGCGGCTCTAGAAGAACTTCTCCAATCAGCTAGGTTTGAGGGCGCCAAACGAAATGCAGGTGAGGTGGCTTTGTACAGGGGTGTGGCACATAATTCCAAGTTAAACAATAAACTAAAAAGATTGATTGACAAGACTGTTTGGACAAAAATCGGACAGAATAGTCACATTACCAATTTATCTTCCCTTGCTGTCACTAAAGAACAAAAAGAATTATTGGGTTTGGGTTTGAGCTGTTGTTTAGGAACAAGTAAACACGACTTGTTACAAAGCATTAGCAATATAAATTATTTTAATTTCAGACATAATGATTTTCAATTGAATTTTTTAAAAGGTATTTTATTAGATAATCATCTGGGTAAACAGAACAGTATTTTAACGAAAAGACACAAACTAGCCCTTTTAAATTTAAAAGACAACAAAGACATCAGAATAATGAAAGCTGATAAAGGTGGGTCACTGGTGATTATGGATACTAATACATACAATTCGAAAGCAAATGACTTACTAAGTGATGATAATACTTATACTAAATTGTCAGAGTTGCCGTCGGTAACCTCTCTACAAATGAAATTCAATAGAGACGTGCGGAAAATAGCCAATACCCTCACGGTGACTAAACAAAAACAGTTAGTTTTGAGTAAAATATCAAAGAAAATGCCGAGTCTCCCTTACTTTTACGGCATACCAAAACTTCATAAAACAGGATGCCCTCTACGTCCCATTATAGCTACTTGTAATTCGCCACAATCTGTTATGGCTGTGTGGTTAGCCGAACAGCTCAGCCCATTATTAGGCACCTTTTCTAATGCTCACTTACTTCATTCAAGTAACTTTATAGACAGGCTTAGGACACTGGGTAATGTAAGGGGAAAAATGATTAGCCTAGATGTTACGGCCCTTTTCACTAATGTGCCTCTTGAGTTTGTCCTTACAAAATTAAAAGAACAGTCAGAAATTGGAAAGGTTAACTTCCCTATTCCTACAGAACAGTTTTTAGACTTGATTCGTCTATGTGTCTCATCCACAATATTTTCATTCAACAATGAAGGCTATAAACAAAAATTTGGCGTAGCTATGGGTTCACCCTTATCCCCCATACTTGCAAATTTATGCATGGAATTTGTAGAAACTGAAATCCTCTCCAAATGTGATCCAAATCTAAAACCACTCATTTGGGTCAGATATGTCGACGATGTCTTCGTAATTTTCCAAGGTAATCAAATAGACTTCGAACAGTTTTTGAGATTTGTCAATAGCATACTACCTTCCATTCAATTTACAGTAGAATATGATGTAGAAAATAAGCTGCCCTTTCTGGACGTTTTGGTATACCATGACCCTATTTCATTTAGTTTTAAATTTAGTGTTTACAGAAAAGTGACTAATGCTGAAGCTTATGTCCACTTCTATTCTTTTCATAATAATGAAGTAAAGCAAAATATAATGATAAATTTCATCCTAAGAGCCTTGAAAATATGTGATCCTGAATATATTGACAGCGAATTCGAATTTAAATCATATAAAAGAAGTTTTTGGAAAATTTTATGCTATCCAGAAAATTTCATAATAATGCCTTCACTAAAGCCAAAAGGATTTTCTATATAAAAAGTCAATATGAATACAAAAAAGAATATAAAAAGTATCTAACCTTACCATTTAATCCCAACTTACATAATATTAGGAAAACAGTAAATGAAAAAGGTGAAGAAAAGGTCAACCTGGTATTCAACTATAAGAATACACTCAAAGGCTGTCTCATGCAAAATAATAACTCCAACCAAAGCTTTAACAAAGAAATTGGTGTTTATGAAATACCTTGTCTGGATTGCGATAAGAAATATTACGGAGAAAGTGGGAGGGGACTACCAATCAGAATCAATGAACACAAAAGAGCTTATAATTTGCATGCTGAGAATAATGCACTAGTCTCACATAGTTTAAATGACGATCACCACATTAATTGGAACGAGTCAAAAGTAATTTTCAATAGTAAAGATACAGGTATTAGAAGGTTAGTTGAAGGAGCAATTATTAACAGGGGTCTCTCTATGGAAGGCAATAAAGCCTATACGCAAAAAGATTTTATTCTGAATGAAATAATTTGCTGTCAGTTTATCAGAGATTATAACAGATATAGGTTGCATGGTAATAACACCAATAATCTAGCCACCTCTGATACTGCCGCTGCCTCATCTTCTTTCGTTCAGGTAACAGAGACCCATCCCGTGTCCCTAGTTGCAGGCGCCCAAGCTGCTATGGATAACATATCAAACGATTCAATAGACGAACCGCCACTTCGAAGATCTAGGCGATTAGCTGGTTTGCCGTTGGAGAACGAGGGGATAACGTGAAGAGCCAACTACATCATCAAACAGGCTATTTGTAAACTAGTCGAAAAAACAGCAGTTCTTGTATGGTCACTGTTAGTAATTGTATTCAGATTGACAAGGAGGACCGTGCAGGTCTTCGAAAGCTCTCTGCTTTGTATTTTAAATAACAGATCAGACATATTACTGTGGATTTACTTTTTCCCATAATATTTTCATATATTTCTATAATAATTATTCTAATAATAATAATAATAAATAATAATAATCATATAAGTATAATAATATAATAATAATAAATAATAATAATAATAATCATAATCATAATAATGACACGATCAGGAAAGAATATATGCAGAGACTCAAGGCGATACTCAAGTCAAAACTCAACGCCGGAAATATGATAAAGCCATAAACACATGGGCAGTGCCGCAGTAATCAGATACAGCGCAGGAATAGTGGAATGGACGAAGGCAGAACTCCGCAGCATAGATCAGAAACCAGGAAACAAATGACAATACACAAAGCACTACACCCAAGAGCAAATACGGACAGACTATACATAACACGAAAGGAAGGAGGGAGAGGACTACTAAGTATAGAGGACTGCGTCAACATCGAAAACAGAGCGCTGGGGCATATCTGAAAACCAGTGAAGACGAGTGGCTAAAGAGTGCATGGGAAGAAGGACTAATAAAAGTAGACGAAGACCCAGAAATATACAGAGACAGGAGAAAGACAGAAAGAACAGAGGACTGGCACAACAAACCAATGCACGGACAATACATGAGACAGACTAAAGAACTAGCCAGCGATGACAATTGGCAATGGCTACAGAGGGAGAGCTAAAGAAGGAAACTGAAGGAATGATAACAGCGGCACAAGATCAGGCCCTAAGAACCAGATATGTTCAAAGTATGATAGACGGAAATAACATCTCTCCCATATGTAGGAAGTGCAATACGAAAAATGAAACCATAAACCACATAGCAAGTGAATGCCCGGCACTTGCACAGAACCAGTACAAAAAGAGGCATGATTCAGTGGCCAAAGCCCTCCACTGGAGCCTGTGCAAGAAACATCAGCTACCTTGCAGTAATAAGTGGTACGAGCACCAACCTGAAGGAGTGATAGAAAAACGATCACGCAAAGATCCTCTGGACTATGGTATCAGAACGGATGAGGGTGATACGTGCAAACAGACCAGACGTGACGTTGATTGACAAAGTCAAGAAGAAAGTATCACTCATTGATGTCGCAATACCATGGGACACCAGAGTTGAAGAGAAGAGAGGGAAAAAATGGATAAGTATCAAGATCTGAAAATAGAAATAAGAAGGATATGGGATATGCCTGTGGAAATCGTACCCATAATCATAGGAGCACTAGGCACGATCCCAAGATCCCTGAAAAGAAATCTGGAAAAACTAGAGGCTGAAGTAGCTCCGGGCCTCATGCGAGAGTGTGATCCTAGAAACGGCACACATAGTAAGAAAAGTGATGGACTCCTAAGGAGGCAGGATGCAACCCGGAACCCCACACTATAAATACCACCCAGTCGAATTGGAGGACTGTGATAGAGCAAAAAAAAAAAAAAAAAAAAAAAAAAAAAAAAAAAATAATAATATATAATAATATAATATATAATGTATTAGCAAGTTTGGACACCTGAGTGAATTCGCGAATTTTCACTTATAATAATAATAATAATATTAATAATAATAATAATAATAATAATAATAAATAATAGGCATGATTCAGTAGCAAAAGCCCTCCACTGGAGCCTGTGCAAGAAACATCAGCTACCTTGCAGTAATAAGTGGTACGAGCACCAACCTGAAGGAGTGATAAAAACGATCAGGCAAAGATCCTCTGGACTATGTATCAGAACGGATAGGGTGATACGTGCAAACAGACCAGACGTGACGTTGATTGACAAGGTCAAGAAGAAAGTATCACTCATTGATGTCGCAATACCATGGGTCACCAGAGTTGAAGAAAGAGAGAGGGAAAAAATTGGATAAGTATCAAGATCTGAAAATAGAAATAAGAAGGATATGGGATATGCCAGTGGAAATCGTACCCATAATCATAGGAGCACTAGGCACGATTCCCAAAATCCCTGAAAAGGAATCTAGAAAAACTAGAGGCTGAAGTAGCTCCAGGACTCATGCAGAAGAGTGTGATCCTAGAAACGGCACACATAGTAAGAAGAGTGATGGACTCCTAAGGAGGCAGGATGCAACCCGGAGCCCCACTATAAATACCACCCAGTCGAATTGGAGGACTGTGATAGAGCAAAAAAAAAAAAAAAAAAAAAAAAAAAACATAATAATAATAATTAATATAATAATAATAATAATAATAATAATAATAATAATAATAATAAGAAAGCCTTCGACATGATACCACACACATGGCTAATAGAATGCCTGAAAATATATGGGGCAGAGGAAAACACCATCAGCTTCCTCAAAAATACAATGCGCAACTGAATACATACTTACAAGCTCTGGAATAAGACTAGCAGAGGTTAATATCAGGAGAGGGATCTTCCAGGGCGACTCACTGTCCCCACTACTCTTCGTAGTAGCCATGATTCCCATGACAAAAGTACTGCAGAAGATGGATGCTGGGTACCTAACTCAAGAAAAGAGGCAACAGAATTAACCATCTGATGTTCATGGACGACATCAAGCTGTATGGTAAGAGCATCAAGGAAATAGATACCCTAATCCAGACTGTAAGGATTGTATCTGGGGACATCAGGATGGAGTTTGGAATAGAAAAATGCGCCTTAGTCAACATACAAAAGGGCAAAGTAACAAGGACTGAAGGGATAAAGCTACCAGATGGGAGCAACATCAAACACATAGATAAGACTGGATACAAATACCTGGGAATAATGGAAGGAGGGGATATAAAACACTAAGAGATGAAGGACACGATCAGGAAAGAATATATGCAGAGACTCAAGGTGATACTCAAGTCAAAACTCAATGCCGGAAATATGATAAAAGCCATAAACACATGGGCAGTGCCAGTAATCAGATACAGCGCAGGAATAGTGGAATGGACGAAGGCAGAACTCCGCAACATAGACCAGAAAACTAGGAAACATGTGACAATACACAAAGCACTACACCCAAGAGCAAATACGGACAGACTATACATAACACGAAAGGAAGGAGGGAGAGGACTACTAAGCATAGAGGACTGCGTCAACATCGAGAACAGAGCACTTGGCCAATATCTGAAAACCAGTGAAGACGAGTGGCTCAAGAGTGCATGGGAAGAAGGACTGATAAAAGTAGACGAAGACCCAGAAATATACAGAGACAGGAGAATGACAAACAGAACAGAGGAATGGCACAACAAACCAATGCACGGACAATACATGAGACAGACTAAAGAACTGGTCAGCGATGACACATGGCAATGGTTACAGAGGGGAGAGCTCAAGAAGGAAACTGAAGGAATGATAACAGCGGCACAAGATCAGGCCCTAAGAACCAGATATATCCAAAGAACGATAGATGGAAATAACATCTCTCCCATATGTAGGAAGTGCAATACGAAAAATGAGACCATAAACCACATAGCAAGCGAATGTCCGGCACTTGAACAGAACCAGTACAAAAAGAGGCATGATTCAGTAGCAAAAGCCCTCCATTGGAGCCTGTGCAAGAAACATCAGCTACCTTGCAGTAATAAGTGGTACGAGCACCAACCTGAAGGAGTGATAGAAAACGATCAGGCAGAGATCCTCTGGGACTATGGTATCAGAACAGATAGGGTGATACGTGCAAACAGACCAGACGTGACGTTGATGGACAAAATCAAGAAGAAAGTATCACTCATTGATGTCGCAATACCATGGGACACCAGAATTAAAAAGAAAGAAAGGGAAAAAATGGATAAGTATCAAAACCTGAAAATCAAAATAAGAAGGATATGGGATATGCCAGTGGAAATTGTACCCATAATCATAGGAGCACTAGGCACGATCCCAAGATCCCTGAAAAGGAATCTGGAAAAACTAGAGGCTGAAGTAGCTCCAGGACTCATGCAAAAGAGCGTGATCCTAGAAACGACGCACATAGAAAGAAGAGTGATGGACTTCTAAGGAGGCAGGATGCAACCCGGAATCCCACACTATAAATGCCACCCAGTCGAATTGGAGGACTGTGATAAAGCAAAAAAAAAAAAATAATAATAATAATAATTAAAAGAAGAAGAAGAAGGAGAAGAAGAAGAAGAACCCTATTCATATGGAACAAACCCACAAAAGGAGCCATTGACTTGAAATTCAAGCTTCCAAAGAATATGGTGTTCTTTCGAAATAAGTAAGAAGAAAAAAAAATTAACAAATGGATAAACAAGATAAAAATCATAGCAATATATCAAAATACAAGTTGAATTTTATTTTTAGGAAATTAAGTGTTACGCAACCGAAAAAAAAGTGTTAAAGAGTTGCACACCGT
>NC_061106.1:31559439-31599439 GCF_015104395.2 Macrobrachium nipponense
TATATACAATATATATTTGTATATGTATAACTGAATCACGAAAGTTTGGAACGTGATAAATGCATAAATAGAGGTACAAGCCCACGAAGGAAAGTGAAACACTGGGGAGTAGCTGCAAGATCTTTCGAATCAACGTCTGCTATCAGCTAAGTAAAGGACGTTAAGTCAAACGATCTTGCAGCTACTCCTCCAGCGTATTACTTTCCTTCGTGGCATATATACTATATATATATATATATATATATATATACTATATATATATATAGAATGAGACAATTGTACTCATGTTTTATGACGCTATTTGAAATTTTTTCCCCCACGTAATGATGTGTGATTATGTAGTATGGTAGATGGTAAGAGAGTTTCAGTCTTTAGAGTAGATCTCGGAGTCCAAAAGTCTGGCCAGCCCTGAATTATTCTAGGCGCCAAAGGACAAGCACTGGGCCCTGTGAGGTCATTCATCGCTGACTCGGATATTGACAGTAAAAGGTTTGAAAGGTGTAACAGGAGGGAAATCTCAAAGCAATTGTAATATGAATCAATTATTAGCAGAGGGTGGACAGCAAGATGGAAAAAAGAGGATATGAACGGAGGTACAGTAAAAAGGAATAACATGGGTTGTACCTAGGGACGCTGCAATGAACCTTAAGTAATGCCTACAGTGCACCGTATAAGATGCACTGCTGGCAATACTTCTGTAATTTCCTTCATGGAATCAATTCTAAGTCTCTCCTGCCATGTGATTCCTGATGTTCTTTTCAAGGCTTGATTCTAAATTAGACAAAATCTTTTTGATATAATTCCAACGTCGTACCTTGATTCATGTCAAATATAGCAACACGGATCTTACTAGACTATATTGCAGTTTTACTTTGTCTCTTTGTATCGTTGTCGCTAAATATATGAACGATTCATCAGCATTAGTCCTTTCGTCATAAATATATTTAATTCACTCGTACATACTCTGTGCTCATTACTTCTCGAGATAAACATTGCATTCTATAAAGCATACTCTGTAAATTTTCCAGTGATAGATTTCACAGATTACAGTATCATCTGTATATTCTAACCCTGACAAGTTTTTATCATTAATCCAGACTAAACCCTCTCTTCCATCCACTATCTATTCATTATAAAATCTTTGAGAAGGCAAACACCATACTTGTAGCATCCCATTACTTACAGCAAATACGCTTGAGAAGACCGTCCCCCACCAACCCCCTTACCAACCCCAAACAACTTGACTTTCACATTAACCGTTTGCATACAAAAGGAGAAGAAAGCGTCAGATCACTGATGAGAGAGAGAGAGGAGAGAGAGAGAGAGAGAGAGAGAGAGAGAGAGAGAGAAGAACATAAAAAACTTAGGAATCATCAAAACTAACCAACAACAGCAAAAGTTCAGAAACGAAAGCGAGCAAATCCCGCAGTGTAACTAAGAAGCAAATACTGAACAGAAATGCAGTGAGATAATATACGGGTTGCCCCCGAAGGGAAGAGGAATTTTAGAGAATAAACGGGGTCTTTCTTCAGAAAAACAGATACCATCACAGACTCCGAGAATCTGTCAAGGACGACTTCGCGATCAAAGGCGCAGTCTGTCTATAGCTGGGTCTGACCGTGGTTACCGTTTCTCGGGGTTACCTGGAAATAAATTTTCTTGCTTTTAAGGATATTTAAGACTGCAGCTTCGTTCCGACCAGTTGCGGGTATAAGGAGCCTTTGGACTTATCAAGTTCCCTTTCCCGAATCTTAAATTTATCACACACGACTTTAATAAGGGTCTGGGGAATTACAAGAAACGAGAAACAGCACAAATATCAAGAAGACACGAACCCTTGAGATACATAGAGAAGCTGAATACCAGAGTTGAGTTTCACCTTCTGTTAAGAAAAACAAGAATTTCAGTCTTGAATAGGTTTATCTTCGTGCGCTGGCCTGGTGTATTTGATAAAAAAATCGATGAAAGAGTTACCAAGACAGCGAACAGTCTGAATTAATTGCGCCCTTTTGGAAGAGTCTATTCATCAAGGCTTGGTGCACTCCAGGGCCACCAGATTATCGGTTTTAAACATCGCCTCATAAAGAACTCGTTTCACCAAGAAACTTAGCTATTCATGATAATAATGATGATTAAAATAATGTTCCAGATTAGCACAGGCACTCCGGCCTTGCGTTTAAAAGCGAAAACAGGAGATAACTTATCTCCAACCAGGTGAAAACAAAAGAAAGCGTCAACAGGATATCCTGTGCATGATAGTGTGAAACGAATGGCTTTTAAAAAGAGACCGAATAACCTGCTTTTTAAATAGTTTTCTACCCGAATGGCTACACTCGCATTAAATAACTCCACTACATCCTCGTGCAGAATATTCATTAACTGCGAAAAAGGTATCCAGGTGCATTTCTCTCTGCCAATCAGCTGAGGTCATTGCAGCCTTCCTGTAGCGTCACCGTGACGTCATCAGTACATGATTGCGTCATCACCTGAAGAGTCAATCACCATCGGACGATGACGTCATAAACCGGATTCTGAGATGGGAGCATAACTTGGATATGAGCTGACGGGAATGCTATTTCTCTTTCTTGGAATTCGTAAGTTCTACAGTCAATAGGTGTTGGCTTTAACTGAAAAGCACTTTCTATTTTCTATTTAAAGATATTACGGGTTTCATCGATATACTAATATATATCATATATATATATATATATATATATATATATATATATATATATATATAATATATTATATATATGCATATATTTGTTTTTTTCTAATGAAGACCATACAAAATAAAGATACATTCTTCAAGCAAACACATATCTGAAAGGTTGAAACGGCCGTTGTGAAAGTTTGGGCAAACTGCATGTTGAAATTACACTGGAAAAACAACAGATAATTTTTTTTAAAGAGCAAAATATTATACTCAAATTATATTTAAGTTTCCGAGTTTCGTCTCGAGCTTAATCAACGCCACGAGAGATTCAATAGGTCTAGGAGGGTTAGATTTGCAAGTGTGGTTATCGTCTCCAAAGAGACCAAAATCTCATCAAACCCCGTCTCGTGAAGAGTTCGGAGTGAGTGGATGAGCTCGTCGCCGTAGGCGTAGACCACTCTCTGAAAACAGGTTGTTCCAAGAGGTATGGCGGTGCAAGGAGCCCCTTTGAGGGAGTCGTGAGGCCTGAGTGGAGGAGGAGGAGGAGGTGACGGGTTGACCCTGAGAATGTAGAATGAATGACTGAACTCACAGTCACCGGAAGCGATCTTTCCGGAGGACCAGCAGCGGCCGGCCATCACGCCAAAGAGAAGAAGAAGAAGAAGAAGAAGCAGGAGGGACGATTTCCACTAGAATAGACATGACGGAAAACAATTTCGAACGTCAGATCGAAGATGATTTCTCAAAATATTGATTTTATTTTTTTTCCTGCACGTCAGGATTCGTGTGAAGGACAGAAGATTACCAAGGACCAGTAAATGTTATCCTTTCGAGAACTCACGTAATTTCAATCGCGGTTTCGTAGGCAAAACAATACTTGAAATAATAGGTAACTTTTAAATGCTACTGTCTCCAGTTTGTTTTAAGGACTTGGTAACAGTCATAGGATATTCAGTGGGATCCTTTAATTTAATCCGGTCAGTTTCCCATCTTTTTATTTTTTTTTTTTTATTCCTGATAATACATATTTCTTAGGTTTCTTCTGGGAAGCGTTTGCAGAGTTCTGGCATGCCAATGATTTAAATGACTTGTTAAAAATATCAAACCAGAAGAGGACTATTTGGTTCTTTGTTATAAAATTGC
Organism: Macrobrachium nipponense; assembly: GCF_015104395.2. Classification (NCBI taxonomy): domain Eukaryota; kingdom Metazoa; phylum Arthropoda; class Malacostraca; order Decapoda; family Palaemonidae; genus Macrobrachium; species Macrobrachium nipponense. The sequence continues at coordinate 31,563,239 of NC_061106.1, forward strand.
TTTATACATTTATGAAATGAACAGTGTTTTTAACAGGGATGGAGGTGGACGTTAAAGCATTTGAATGGTTATCTATCTGTAAGATGACTTATCCATATAAATATGTATGGACTGTCTTACGCACATGAAAGCGCACACATGTACGAAATGAGATACGTATGAGATTACTAAATGGTTTGCTATCTGAAAGGGAATACCGCATCTCTCTCTCTCTCTCTCTCGATCAAGAAACTACTTAGATGCGTGCGCTTGTGAAATCATTTGCTTTTAAAGGTGAATATCACATCTCTCTTTCTCTAAGAAAAAATAGTATGATCCTACATTCGAACATGCATATGTGTGTATGTGTGTAGCCTCCATATACTTATTTATTTATATAAATATATATAGTATATATATATTATTGATTTAGAGAATATATATATCTATATATATATATATATTATAATTTGATCTCTAGTATATTTCACGCTGCCTTATAGAGAACCACTTTCCTTATGAATAAAGTCTTGGAAATTTGGTTATTTGCTTGAATGGGAGGATAATTCTGTGAAATCCTATTCGAGGAAAATGGCCCACCTCTCTATAAGGAGAAGCATAAAGAGAGATACCTGAAGGCATCAACCATAAAGATACGAGTTTCCAAGGCCGGGCAGGGTGAATTATTGTCGTGGGAATGACTTTAAATTTTAAAACATCAATAACGAATCACGAAACCAAGTATATATCAGTCGTAAATCCTTCACTCTGCACTTCTGTTATGAGTTTTTCAATGCTTGTTAAGTTATTCTTGTTTCTCAGCTCTTTGGTTTGAAGTCGCCGGTCAGGGTTAGTAGTAAGAGGAGACAGATGGTTAAGATATGAACGAAAATTTTTCAGAAGTATTACTGCATTCTCTTACAAGACTGACACTGCGTAGTAAGCAAGACGAACAAAAGGCTGTAAACTAATAGCTACTAGATCAGAGGGGTCATCTGAACACGAGACCAAAGTTTTGTTATTAGTGAACTGAAATTATGTCCTAAAGAATTTCCTCTTGCATAGATAATAAAACATGAACTGAACATAAACAAATGGAACTCCTAGCTGTATTAACGTAAACTTGGAAGTGATTCAGGAAAATAGTTCCCCTGACATTGCTTTATATATATATAATATATATATATATATATGATATATATATAATTATAATATATATTTATAATATATATATCATACATATAATATACTAGGATCTAGGGTTAGTAGTGACAAGCGTGTCCAAAGTGTACAGAAATAAAGTAGTTATGAGGGCACTGTGGGTATTAAAATGTCATACTTGTCTGGTAAAAAGTGACCATTAGATTGTAATTATATATATATACATATATATATATATATATATATATATATATATATATATATATATATTATATATATATATATATGGCAGAGGGGATAACGTAATGTTAGAATGGTTACTGGAAAGTAGCGCGACAGAGGAGCCAGAAGGAAACAAATTATTAAGCGGAAACCTATAGTGTACAAATGAGTGTCTGATGAGTGAGAGTAAAGGATGTCTTGCTAGGTGAAAAGTTCCACAGTTATAGACTTCAGGAATAACTACCCCTTTGTTCTGTATTTTCATTTTTCATGTTTACTTACAGTTACCTCATTTCTTCCTGAAATTATGGACTGGAGAAGGGCGCCATTGAAGTCAGGTTTAAGCCAATTTAAGATTCCTGGATGGAGCTATTGAAGTTCTTGCTAGAGAGAGAGAGAGAGAGAGAGAGAGAGAGAGAGAGAGAGAGAGAGAGAGATAGAAAGTTTAATCATGAAATGTAAGTCATGAAAATTAGCAGTAATCCGAACCAAGGGGGGTTAGACCAAAATGTAATTTTAAATTGCTGTTGCTATCAATGGATTTCTTGTGAGACTAGTCGAGTATTTGAAGAATATATTATTCCCGATTTTTTTCAGAAGGATGACAGCTTTCGAGGAAAACCGAGGAAAGATAGATTTAATGAGAATTAAAGGAACTTCTAGAAAGTTTATTTTAGGAAAATCCTCGATAAAAGTAAATGAAACGATGATAAGCATTTAAAAAAATTTAGTACAGAAAAAAATATAACTTGAGCAATAGAGATGAGCTGCAGAAAATAGATGAAATCTGAATAACATGCTTGGGTAGCTGGAGAGTATAAACACTCACATCTCTCAGTTAAGTAATACTTAGTTGGCTGAAGGATATGGAAAATACAACTTCTACAGTAAAAATATAAAATGGTCAGAAATTAATGAAGAATTAAACAAAGATTGGGATAACATTTTCGTAAGTGATGACATAAGGGTAAATACGGAGATATTATATAAAATATTGGAGAAAATAGTGGATAAATATATACCGAAGAAGAAAAGTAAACATCATTCATGCATACCAAGAGACAGAAGGATCTTGTTCCAGAAAATCAGAAAGTGGAAAAAAGGTCTTGCAAAAGAAAAAAATGCATGGAAAGTTATAGAACTAAAAAGCAAGATAGAAAATGCAGAACAAAAGATTATACAATCAAAAGAAAATGAAAAACGGGACTTGGAAGAAAAAACCCTATTAAATATCAAGCAAAACCCCAAACTATTATACTCATATGCGAAGAAGATGAATAAAAGAAGAATAGAAATAGGCCCTCTGAGAATTGAAGGGAGATTAACGAATGAAAAAAAGGAAATTTGCAACATACTGGCAGAACGATATAAGAGAGAATTCACCCTAGAATAGATAATGAAGATAATGATATAGAAGTAAGGGACGAAAATAGTGAATATTTAGCTGACATAGAAATTAATGAAGCTGATATTGTGCAGGCAATTAATGAAATTAAAAATGGAGCTGCTGCAGGGCCGGATGGAGTCCCTGCTATTTTGTTAAAGAAAGTAGTTCATTCTATCGCAAAGCCACTTGCAATATTATTAAGACAAAGTGTAGATACAGGCAAGATTTATGATGAGCACAAATTAGCATATATCACCCCTACTTTCAAAAGTGGATCAAGACTAGAGGCAAGTAATTATAGGCCTGTGAGTCTAACATCACATATTATGAAAGTGTATGAAAGGGTAATGAAGAAAAAACATTATGAAACATTTAATAAAAAAATAATTTGTTTAATATAGGACAACAGCGGTCGTACCCGGAAAAAGTACACAAACCCAACTGTTAGTCCACCGTGAGAACATATTCAAAAATATGAAAAGCGGAAATGAAACAGATGTGGTTTATCTAGACTTTGCAAAAGCTTTTGACAAAGTAGACCATAATATATTAGCAAAGAAAATTAGAAAACACAATATCGTAGATAAAGTAGGAAGATGGTTAAAAGAATTTTTACACAACAGAAAACAGATAGTTATTGCAAACGATGAGAAATCGGATGAAACCAAGGTAATATCCGGTGTGCCACAAGGTACGGTGCTAGCTGCAATATTGTTTGTTATTATGATTGAAGACATAGACAGTAATGTTAAGGATTCGGTAGTGAGTAGTTTCGCTGATGACACAAGAATAAGTAGAGAAATTACTTGTGATGAAGATAGGAACGCTCTACAAAGAGACCTTAACAAAGTATATGATTGGGCAGAGGTAAATAGGATGGTATTTAACTCTGATAAATTTGAATCAATAAATTATGGAGACAGAGAAGGAAAGCTATATGCATATAGGGGACCTAATAATGAGACAATCACAAATAAGGAAGCAGTTAAAGACCTTGGTGTGATGATGAATAGGAACATGTTATGCAATGATCAAATAGCCATTCTGTTGGCAAAATGTAAAGCAAAAATGGGAATGTTGTTACGGCACTTCAAAACAACAAAAGCTGAACACATGATTATGCTTTATAAAACATATGTTCGTAGTCCACTTGAATATTGCAATATGATATGGTACCCACACTATCAAAAGGATATTGCACAAATAGAGAGTGTACAAAGGTCCTTTACAGCTAGAATAGAAGAAGTTAAGGACCTAGACTACTGGGAAAGACTACAATCCTTAAAATTATATAGTCTAGAAAGGAGAAGAGAACGCTACATGATAATTCAGGCATGGAAACAGATAGAAGGAATAACAGAAAATATCATGGAACTAAAAATATCAGAAAGAGCAAGCAGAGGTAGATTAATAGTGCCCAAAACTATACCAGGAAAAATTAGGAAGCACACAGAACATTAATCCACTACGCCACCAGCATCGATAATGCAGCGTCTATTCAATGCGTTGCCAGCTCATCTGAGGAATATATCAGGAGTGAGCGTAGATGTGTTTAAGAATAGGCTCGACAAATATCTAAACTGCATCCCAGACCATCCAAGATTGGAAGATGCAAAATATACCGGAAGATGTACTAGCAACTCTCTGGTAGACATTAGAGGCGCCTCACACTGAGGGACCTGGGGCAACCCGAACGAACTGTAAGGTCTGTAAGGTAAGGTAAGGTCCTTATTTGCCGCCGCTGGGTGGTCTCAATTGCCTTTTAAGGTGGTGACAATATACCTCACGTTATCAAAGATTACAGTGGTTCTTCACCTTTTTATTACCACGCCCCCTCTAAGAGTTGGTCCTTTCTTTCACGACCCAGATTAAATAAAATAAGAGAGAGAGAGAGAGAGAGAGAGAGAGAGAGAGAGAGAGAGAGAGAGAGAGAGAGAGAGAAAAGGGGTTTCGAGGGCTAGGAAGGGAGGTCAATAATTACAAAACATAGGAAGCCCAACGAGCCTAACTAGAGTAGTAGACTGAAGGAAAGTAACGTTATAAGGCGATGCTTTTGCATTTTTCATAAACTTTTGAATATAAGGTCCTCACTCTTGTTAAGAGAATAACAAATATAATTAAGAAATTTTTTTTATTTGTTCCTAGAGCTTGTGCCTCCCCATGGAAATTGCTGACGCCGCCCTAGGGGGGGCGCGTCCCCCAGGTTAAGAACCACTGCCTTAGTCCTTGTCGAATAGCTCATGCACCCCCTTGGCCTCCCTCAATCTTATGTTGGGGTTACATTGCCTAAGAGTACACTCAAGCATATTTCTTATTCATTGATTTATTTATCACAACCACCAACAACATCTCAATTGGTATTTATTGTTCTAATATGTATGTTGTGATCATTCATACGACAATTTTTGTTTGTTATCAATTCTATATATTCAGTTTTAATCTTAATTATTTCCTCAATTTATTCCCTCATATTTTTCCATTTGGACACTCAATCATATTGTATACAACCATCAAAAGAATATAAATAGCAAGTTTTGTACCAATAGATATTGGGTTAAGGGTCATTTCTCCCAAAGTTAATCATATTGTGAACATCAGCAACTGAATATACCCTGCAAGTTTCGTGAAAATCTATTCGTCAGTTCTTGAATTATGCTGCTGATTCAAATGTACACGCAGACGCCATGAAAGCACGTCCTACTTCGAGTTTAGGTAATACTGGTGCCCAAAAACAACGTTCCTAATGATGAAATTTAATAGCGCACGCGAAGACATGAATAATGACTAGAAAACACTTTGGAATTACTGAAGCAGTTCTGAAAACACCATCCCCTGACACATTAAAAGATACGAGAACATTTACATTTGAGTGATCTTACACTACTGGAATGGAATTTTGCACGTGCGTAGAGGCGTGGCCAGGGCAGGGGACGGGGGCGGGGGGCGGGGAGGGTGTTGCGGTTTGTGATACGTTATGATGCTATTGGTGTCATTGGAAATTAAATTTGTCTGTCAGTATCCTAATGCTCCATCAGTTCTGTATCTCGCTGTCCGAAATTGTCCTAATTATTCACGTTCAATTTCCAGAGATGAATAAGAATATATACATTGCCCTACAATGAGTCTGAAATAATAATAATAATAATAATAATAATAATAATAATAATAATAATAATAATAATAATAATAATAATAATAATAATAATAATAATATCTACTGAGTCAATCTTCATTACATGGGATAAGGTGGAGACTAATAAAAATGATTACTGTTACCATCAGAGATATTACTTTATTCTTGCAGAGGTAGGGGTTCCCTACAAACTGGCAAGTTCGGCTTCACGCAAAGACTAGAGAATGTGTCCCAAAGGATCCTATGAAGAATTTCATGACTAAGAAACCGAAGCATTTTTTTTAAATATCCGTAAAGGTTAAGCAGTGATTGGAATCACGATAACTTCACACTCATCGGAAAAAAATTACTCATCAGACCTTTTCGATTTTGGAAGTAGCGTCATCGTGCTCGCTTGAACGTACTATACATCACACACACACACACACACACACACACACACACACATATATATATATATGTATATGTATATATATATATATATATATATATATATATAAATAATATTAATATATATATATATATACTATATATTACATATATATATATATATATTTATATATATATATATATATATTATTCAAGCTACAAATGTCCTTTAATAACTTGATTCGCTCTACCTCGGAAATGATATATTTTCATATATGTAAACCGAAGGGGAATTCTTTAGTTGATAATAATTTCGTCCCCTTATGGGATCGAACCACCGTCCAGCGGACAGGAAAGAAATCAGGACGACATGATTGACGTTAACGATTCGGCTAACAAGTGAGGCTATAAGTTTATACCGATTCTGACCTTACAAATCACCGTCGAACTCGGTTATTCGTAATTAGAATCGATATCCTAACCCCCTCAATGTCGTCCTGATTTCGTTCCTGTCCGCTGGATGGTGGTTCGACCCCATGAGGGGACGAATTATATCAAATAAAAAAATCCACTTCGGTTTTCATATATAAAAATATATCAATTCCGAGGTAGAGCGAATTAGATATTAAAGGACATTTGTAGCTCAACTAATTGATATGAATCACGGTGATGTCATAATTATTCATTTACACACACACACACACACACACACACACACACACATATATATATATATATATATATATATATATATATATATATATATATATATATATATATATATATATATATTAGATTTTCGGTTGGGTGAAATACCTATCCACTCCTTCAAACAAAAATGCAGATACATTCCTTTGCAATTAAGTAAGGTATCCTTTCCGGTATCAGGAAGAATAGAAAATACTGCAGAAATGAATAAAAAGAACTTTTGGTGCCTAAATGAACAACCCACGTAAAAAGAAAAGTGCGTAAGGTTAAAAACCGATCACTTATTTCTTATGACAAAATACGTTTATATTTCATGAGATCCGATATAGTAACCAGGCGCAAAAAAAAAAAAAGGTTTGTTGACCCCTTGTGTCTCACAATTGGTTTTCGAACGAAACCTGGAAGACCTCTGTTCCTCGAACTTCGTCGTCGGCAGGAAAAGCTCGCAGAGGCACTCCTAAGGGTGTGTTCAGTTCAAGGCCGGTTCGGCAAAAAAACTGATTGCTTGTACTGTGAATTAACGCGTCATGATCCCAAAAATGGAGCAAGGATTTCCTTTCGGACGCTCCTTTGCAGGGTTTGGGGGAAGATATCAAGAAAGAAAAGCCTAAGTTCTTCAAAGAGGGACATGTCTGCAGAACCCATAATTGTCATGACGCTTCATAGCCCGCTCGGAGCATCCAGTTCCTATGATATGACGATCTCTTGTTCGCTTAGCTTTCCATATAATCTTCTCTTTTAGGCCAATTGGTGATGACGGCAGGCACAGGCTCGACATTTTGCACAGGCCACGCTGAATGCACGTGACTTGATGCTCTCCGTGTAAAGGACAGTTGAAATGGCTTGCCGTGACGTTACAGTCTACTTTCCATCTCATTTCAGTCATTTCTTAACTCTGGCTTGTGGTAAACGCTTCTAATCGTGACTAACGTTGCTGCTTGTAGTCAGGAATAACGGGACCAAATGTATTAATAAATAAATGAATAGCCTTCACCAAAAAATGGAGAGCTGTAGGAGAACATTTCCTTACCGGATACTTCAGCCACTAATAACATGTCACATCGTTAGCAAAGGGATGTAAGGGACACAGAGCAAGTGTAGCGTCTCAATTTAGTAATCTCTTTGCTAACTATGACCTCCATGGCGACAGGAAGACTTCTGAGCGCGGAAATAGAGGTCGCAATGATACAGATTATTTACCAAGTTAGTATTTGGTATGGACAACTGAATCAAATTATATTTTTACAAGGTTGACTTATCCACACCCTCCTATTCCCTCCCTACAACCCCCAAACCTCCCTTTGAACCAAAAGGCATATTATAGGCTCGAGTCCTGGTTGGACAGATGCACCTGTATATATAATTTCTTTGCGTGTTATTTTCAAACACATAGAGAGACCAAAATTTAAGCCCAAGAAGGAGAAACGACCTGGATGGGAAAGGGCCTATGGGGCTTGCCATCTCATCCCAGTACGAGGCATGTTCATAACAATAAGGTTGAAGCTCTCTTGAGCCACCTCAAGAGAATATGGCCACCAGGGTTAAGTGGTTCATCGCTCGGCGCTGCATTCATAACCTTCAAAACTAACCAGTTAGAGGGTTTTCTTAGAGACAGTTATTAATCCAGGTGCCGCCCATGGTAAGAGTAATATTTCTCGTATTTAGAAACCATAAGGTGAACGAATATACACGTTCATATAGACTGCATATATTGTACGATGAGATGCATACTACTGTTTGTTTGTTTGTTTGTATGGTGTTCTCACGTTGCATGGAACCAGAGGTTATTCAGCAACGGGACCAACGGCTTGACGTGACTTCCGAACCACGTCGAGAGTGAACTTCCATCACCAGAAATACACATCTCTCACTCCTCAATGGAATGCCCGAGAATCTAACTCGCGGCCACCGATGTGGCACGCCAACACCATACCGACCACGCCACTGAGGCGCTGAAATGTATACTATTCCGGTATCCTACGTATGTCCATTTTCCTTTTGTTGCTGAAGCGACGAAGATCCCCATGAGTCAAACATCGAGGTCAAACCATAACAAAGTCCGTTGCACAACCTTTCTCAGAGGAGGTCTGCATTGAAATAGGAGCCCTTATCAAATATCTTTCCTGTCCTTAGTCACTGAAGCCGCTTCTTTTAATTCTTGTAATTCCTGAAGGACACGAGACCTCCTCATTTCCCTCTATTGCTTCTGTTTTATTTACTTGTTTAGAAGTAGCTTTTATTTACTTGTTCAGGGGTAACTTGGCAGGAGGGATGTGAAATTCTACTGCTATGTCGATCATCGCCTCGAGTAATGAATAAAAAGATCCTCAAACGTTATTGCTTCCATTTCCACTTCTATTGAGTTATCATTTTTTTACTGTTATCATACCATAAACTGACATTTAAAGAAAAAAAAAAAAAAACCATGCATCCCGCAACTATAGGGTCTGCACTCATTCGTTAAGATCTTCAAATCATCTAAAACCTGATAAACACGAAGACACTCATTTGATGAAGAATGTGCCGTACGCAGAGGACCAGCTTCTCCACTGAACTTACAAACAACTCCCTCACTCAGTAACTCGGAAAAGGTATCGGTTACCAATCTCAGTCCCATACCCAAAGAAGAAACGTTTATATCAACCCAGATTGGAAGATTCAGTTGGCAAATATATCACAAGTCGAGGAGACCAACTAATCACCGCATAAGTGCCCTCTTTGTAAAATGAGTACTCGGTGAGACTCAGCCGACTATAAGCGGATTCTCACCTACTATATGAGCACTCCTTAACCCAATAAAGAGTCGAGCTGGTAATTTCCAGCCCTTTCCGGTTACTACAGAGCAAACTGTAACGAAAGAAGTATATAAAGTAAGAAAGAGTATCCAGTAATTGCTAAATTTGACGGTTCAGTCGGAGTACTCTGTTAAAACTGCAGAACAACCAGCCCTCTTGATTATGGAAGAAATAATATACAAGCACGAAACGGGGAGTCCTGTAAATGAACTTGTATAACGACAAATGTACTAGATGGCATGCTTCCGGTGGTTTTGGCTAAAAATTCCAACAGTCTTGACGTCGGCGGACGGTTTTCTGTGAAATCGGCTGATGCTTATCTACATATGCCTCACGAGAGAGAGAGAGAGAAGAGAGAGGAGAGAGATGAAGAGAGAGAGAGAGAGAGAGAGAGAGAGAGAGAGAGAGAGAGAGAGAGAGAGAGAGAGAGAGAGAAATTATGGGTGTTGTAACATTTACACTAATTTTTTAAAGTACTTGTTTTGAAAATAAGTAAATAGATCAATAAGATTTCTAGATACGTAAATAAACATTAAATAACTACAGTTTTAAATGCATAGACGTAAAGATAAATAAATGAAAAAATAAATGTTCTATGAAATAAATAAATAAATAAATAAATAAATAAATAAATAAATAGTCCCAGCACAATGCGAGAATCTTGTCATAAAATCGTAAAATGTTTAACCTGAAAAAATACAATATTTTTCAACAGGAAAAATATTTTGAACAGTACCGAAAAGACTTCGGGTAAAGACACTGACCTGCACTCACCCGGTATGTAAATTGTCGTTGCAACACTCAAAAGAAATAAACGAATTATGTGAAATCAGAACATATATATTAAATTATTAAACTGGCCCGCTTTTAGACCTTGAATTAAGGACGAAAATAAGAGGATAAAGTTCGTGAAAAATATGCTTTTGAAGACGGCAAATGACTGCTATAAGGATCTGAATTAGTCGCCTTAAAAGCAGACTGTATTCAAGAGCCCTTTCCCTTGTGACCTCTAAATATCCTCATGAAGTGCAGCCATCGAGCAAGATCTTCTTGCACCAAATTTAGCGAAAGCTTGGCCCAACTGGGAAATACAATAGCATCTCGTATTACAGTCTGCCCAGTGCATAGACTACAGCCAATTATAAAAAGATATAATAGGATAGTTACCCACATATATAAAACAACATTTTCGCAACGACAACAGTGAAATCAGCAAGAGCTAAATTAAGTTCCAGAAACCGCCACATCCACATTATCTCCAATTATGGAATGAAAGGCAATGGTCGTAAAGAGAGTAATGATAGAAACACAAATAACCATTTAAATGAGTGAAGGTTTAAGCAATAAGGGGGACTTGATATACGACTGAGAAACTCATAAGGCCCGCTAAGCACTGAGGCCTTTTACACAGAGGAGCACTTGTGGAAAAGTGGTCGTTTGAGCAACCCCAAAGAGCTCTTCGAAAGAGATTCAGCAACCATTGGCACGGGTTAAATATAAATTTGTTTAACTATCAACGTGACTGAAAGCGCTTTTTGTGCGTGGTTCTGCGCAACATACATATAAGTAAATCTTCTTTCTATACGTCATCCACTGGAGTTTTTGAACTTTATACCTTCCTCATTCAAGGGTCAGATTCATTAAAACTTGAATTTGCGTATTTAATATTGAGGCCAAGGTAAGAAAAATTGTACCTTTGTCCAAATAAAGTTGTGGCTAAACCACACTACACTACTCTTACTAATACTTAACTATCTAAACTATTCCTTGCCATGGTTAGCTAAAAAAAAAAAAAAAATCCTATTCGGGACACGTGCAAGATTTTCTCCACAAGCATAAGTTGTAAACATTATATTCCTAACTTAACATAAAGAGGTTTTCGTAATTAATACTTAATACTTAGTACTACTTATACTAACAACGAGAATCAAATGAAAAGGACAACTTAAACACGTTCAAGTACTCTCTGTAATAAGTGGAAACACAAAATAAAACTAACAGATACATATCCTAAATTCAGTACACCAAATAAATTAAAAGTGCTAAAATCTCCAGTCAAACAAAGCCTTGTTTCACCAACGAAAATTTAAATAAATACGCTATATTTTATTGGAAATAATTTTCCTGTACTTTTTAACATACACATTATATATTTTTTACGTTTTCATTCTAATAAATAAATCATAAATATCCTATCCTGCAATTCCTGTATGTTTAACCGAGTGCTTAACATCTTTTTCAGACATTTTTAGGCGCTTCCATAAGGCTTTCCTACACCCCTACAACAACAAAAACAACAACAGCAACATAAAGAACCAAGTAGTTTGTCGGCTTACTCCCCGAGTAAGCGAGAGAGAGAGAGAGAGAGAGAGAGAAACAAAAAAAGAGGCATCAAGAATCGCTGTGTGGTTCGGTCTCAAACACATCGAGAATTTGATTTCATAAGACACCGATGACTCACAGCTGTTGACAACACCGGAAATTATGGCGGCGAATTACCCAATAACTTGAGCTGATAAAATTGGAGAGGTTATTTGCTTTTCAAGTGTGTCTAATATATTCAAGTTATTCGTGGTATGGGTTGGGTGAAATAAAGGCTTATGGGAATTACTCAAGAAGGCAATTAACACGCCGAGAGACATTTAATTATGAGAGTGGGCGTTCGGTTAGTTGTTGTAATAAACAGTCTTGTTTTTTTTACGAAGAAGGGATTTTTTAAAAAGTGGTGGAGGATTCTCAGCGGATTACTACATATATCATATTGTGAAAATAAAATGAGTGCAGAGCATGATTTAAATGATTTTAACGTTAGCGGGAATATACATGAGGTACTGGACGTATACCTAAAATTATTGGCATAACGGGATACATGGACCTGATTTTCAATTTGAACTATAAATCGCTTCTGGAAGTAGGAATTATCGTATGGCGATTATTATTTTCGGAAAAAATAAAAGGTTAGGAATGCCTTAAAATAAATAAATAAATAAAAATATTCAGTGATATGCAGTATCTTAATATGCTGTCATTGATCAGCTTTAAACGATCCTGCCATCAACAACAAAAAATAAAACTTCAATTGTTGGCTATTCCGAGCCAGATTACCTTTAAATGACCATGAATATTTATCACGACAAATTATGCAAAATATATACAGTACACAGAGAGGGAAATGGTCACTTTATTTGTGAAGGACACGAAGCGACATTAAAAGACCAAGAGCTTAGAGTACTTAAAATTGCACAATCTAAAATTCTTGCTTCTTAAAAAAAAACAAATTATACATATTCACTGTCATACACACCATGACGCATGTATCATTACATAAACATTTCTCAACTAGACTACTACTATTACTTAAAACAATGACTACTGTACGTCTCGATGCTAAGAGAGTCTAGTTATACAGTGAAAATGTCTTAACGAAACCTACATCCGTTTGCTCTTTAATAATTATATTCTGGACACGAAGATTATCAACACTAGCAATTATTAGTTTAACCAAACCACCGAGCTCAGAATAAAGCTGTCGTACGGTTAACCAGATATATTGATTTTATTAAAATCTTATTTTAGGATATTTGATTAAGAATCAAAGTTTGTATTATTGTTTACAGCTTAAATTGCAACGTCCTTGAACTTCAATAACGTGTATAATTACCTTAGTATTTGTTGTTTGCCGCGATTTGTATTAAACCACGAGGATGTATGACGAAGATATGGCATCAAATATCCATAAATTAATCGAAAGACGCAAGTTCGCCGAATGGAGTTATTATTATTTTTTTTTTTTAGTAAAGCCTGCCACCATTAACGATAATAAATTTCAATCATTTTTCGTTAGTTGATAAGAGGTTTGCTATACCATTAATTTTACCATCTACCCTGAATGAAAGGGCTTAATAAAACAAGTATGTCTTCCTAGGGAAGACGAATTTGTCCACTTCGCGTGTTAGTTCAATATTCCATGAAAAAATATTCATCAAGCTTTTCATGTTCAATCTAATTATTTATAGCATACAAACGCATCCTCGTCATCGATGGCCAAATTCGCTTCGACGCCACATTGCAATAACTAATTAATCAATGAAGACTACTCCAGCTGCAGAATCTACCTTTCCGTTGCATGAGCTCGATCAGCTCCCGCTACAATTCTCAACGGAGCCCGGTCACATTCCTCGGCAGTCTCTCCTCCAAATAACCTGCAGTCAGTCAGCATAGTCACCATGATTGTTCTTTGTATAGCAGAAGTTGCCTTGGATTATATCTTGCCACTCAGGTTCAAGCTTGGCCTCTTGAACGGGGTCGATGACCAAAGTTGTCTTACGTAAATGCTACAGTTGATAACCATGAAACTGCCCTCTGTTATGATCGTCAACAGTCATATGTCCGTTTTGTATATCATTAAGAATGACTAAGTTTTAGATCCGTAGTGTGGCTATGTTGTCTGCTACTGATGCACTAAATTTTCATTATTTTTTATTTGGTCATCAAAGCCACAATGCAGACACAATGGAGTAACAAGGCAATTTATCTTATTGTCCGCATTTGCAGCGCAGTTTAATGTGAGGACACAATCCTCAATTTTAACTGCATTCTACATTGAATAGAATAGAACATAGAATTTAGGCCAAAGGCCAAGCACTGGAACCTACGAGATCATTCAGCGCTGAAAGAGAAATTGAGAGTAATAAGGTCTGAGAGGTGTAACAGGAGGAAAACCTCGCAGTTGCACTATGAAATAACTGTTACGAGACGGTGGAAAGTCATACGGAGATAAAACATGAACGGAGGTACAATAAAAGGTATATTCCATACTGAATTTTCTGTTGTCATAAGAATCTAGCATTGAATATGACATGAGGGCCTTGGTCCTCATCTGATGGCAATTAATATATATTGGTTACTTTCATGCTACTCATATCATCGGCATTCCATCCTTGCTTTAATTTCATCAAAACTAATACCTTTCGAACACCTCTGTCAGATCGGAATAATGTTCTAGTTTATGTAGGTCCCTGAATGTTATTCGTCCACCTGACTACCGTTCTTCGAAGATGTACCTACTACACGCTTGTTCTTATTTTCTCCTTAATTGTGTGTCCCGTACCAGAGGCTACAACAGATGCTGAAAATGTACGCAAGCAGTTTGAATTTGCTTGGTTTTGGATTTCCAAACATTCGTCTGCTTGACTCGAGTTGCAAAATTTTTTCCAGTTCTTTGGGTAATGACAAGCTATCTCGCTCAGTATTCAAAACGATACTTGTATAATTCCCTTGGTCGGTATTATTATTTGATTTACGTCTCTGATTTGCAGGAAGGACACCTCCCCTAAAATAAGTAACAGAACTAGATATATGACCGTTTTGGAACGTTTGTTGACTTATGCCCATAGTAGCAAAAGATGTCACTGTGAAAATATTTAAATAATATTTTGTCAGTCCGTTGATATCGAACCAAGCTATGAGATACACTATGACAATCAGATTTTTTAATGTTCTTTGCTAGTTAGCCTTGATAGGAGAATAAAACCAAAGAATATAGATAGAATCAAATTCTCTGACCAGTGTATCTAGTGGCAATAACCAACAAAATCCGGTTAGTCGAAATTTTACTCTGATATCTAACACCTACTATAAGCCACCCTACCCTCTACCTAAATAGACCAGTCAAAAGAAATGTGATTTTCTGACACATTTACTTTCACGCAAATTGAAAGAAGATACCTATCACTATGAAATATTTGTCTCAATAATATGACTTACATAAAATCTAACATCAGAATTTTCGAGAATTCTACGAAGAACAGTGAAGAATATTTTGTGTAACCAAGTGCGCGTCGTGACAACTCACTCGAATTCTGCTCTAAGCATTGAGCTTCGTGGCCAAGTAATTCACTACTCCATTTACATAAAACATTACAATACAATACAACCTTCGCGCTCAGACTCACAGGAGTTCGTTTTGCCCTGGTTTTGCCAGGAGCGGAATACGTGATGAGTTTTACTTGTGAGACAGGTGTGCTGGCTTTCTTGGGGCGATTTATGACCGTCCACAGCTCCAGACGCCGACTAGAATCCGAGAAGACGCTCAGAAAAGATTTTCATTCTTGCGGGAGGAATGAGATGACGAGAATGCTTAGATACATGTCGTGCATAGAATTTTTTCGTATCTTCATTACCGTCCCTCTTAGCAGCAAAATAGCGGTCTTTATCTGAACGGGTTTAGCAAGGATTAAGTTCGACCGGACGAGAGAGAGAGAGAGAGAGAGAGAGAGAGAGAGAGAGAGGACGAGAGACGATGAGAGAAGACGAGAGAGGAGATAGAGAGAGAGAAGAGAGAGAGAGAGAGAGAGAGAGAGAGAGAGAGAGAGCATTCCATATCAGAGGAAACCTAAAGCATAATTAGGACGTCCAGATTGTAAAACATAAGTTATGAAATACAATTCAAAGTACCCTTCCTTTTTTTTTGGATTACGACAGACTATATAAACAGGCCTCCTAAGTGCAGATAATAGGCTAATGACCTCAATCACTTTATAATGTAATACAGGCTACGAGGTCAAGTTCTAGATTTCTCAAGTTGAACCAAATAAATTTTTTTTATAAATGTAGGATGTCAGTTTATGCGTCCTTGGTCTTGGAAAATCGAGTTGCTGGTTAAAATGAAACAGTGAGTAAGGAATACGAGTGTTCACTTGGAACGTACTTAATTATTGTTGTTATTATTATGGCTACTTTATACAATTCTCCTTGTTGAACTGAAGTGAATATAGAATTTAGGCCAAAGGCCAAGCGCTGGGACCTATGAGGTCAATCAGCGCTGAAACAGAAATGACAGTAAAAGGTTTGAGGTGTGTGCAACAGGAGGAAAACCTCACAGCTGCACTATGAATCAGTTGTTAGGTGAGGGTAGAGAGTAAGATGGAAGAAATAGAATATGAAAGGAGGTACAGTAAAAGGCACGAAAGGGGTCACAGCTAGGGGCCGAAGGCACGCCACAAGGAATCTAAGTAATACCTACAGTGCACCGCATTATGTGTACAGGCGGCGCTACCACCTACGGGAACAATTCTCCTCGTCTTCTAATAATTGTCTTACATTTTTATCTATTTATCAATTTTTTTTCTTTATATATGATCTCTTCTTTCTTTATGTATTTCCCATTACATCCTGTTAATTTTTTTTCTAAAGAACACCCTATTCTTTGAAAGTTTGAATTTCCTATCAATGGCCAGTGGGTTTGTTCCATATGAATAAGGTTAATCTTCTGAATGATAATAATGATAATGACTAATACCATTGTTGTCGCTGTTGCAAAGTGATTTCTTTTATTTCAAAATAAAGTCTAGGAACATCCCATGGCCAGATTTCATCTGCGCTACAACGTAATACGTCAAAAATATGAGCGCAGAGATTTTCAAGTTTGCGTACGTGTGGGAGTGCACGAGAGAGAGAGAGAGAGAGAGAGGAGAGAGAGAGAGAGAGAGAGAGAGAGAGAGAGAGAGAATTTCTTAAAATAAACCGCATGGGGAATTCTGATCAACAACATTCAAGCTATATAAGATTGATTGTTCGTAACGAGACAGGATGGATTCTGAAACTTATCGTTTACTGGACAAATCTTAACAGATAAAAGGCAACGGAACGACAACGGTATTTCCTCTTTCTTCTTAATTTCAGCAATAGCCTCCACCCATGTCCTGATACTACATGGGTACTCTATGGGGCGTCGTTTTACGAAATCAAGAACGGTAATCCTGGTTGCATCATTTCCCGAAAAGAACTTGATAACCTGGCCCCGGATAACCGATACCTGTGCCATACCTTTTCTCGTACCCATATCGTCATATCCACATGGTGGGGCTAAGAGGTTGGGGGAGGTGTCCTTAAAAAAAAAAAAAAAAAAAAAAAAAAAAAAAAAAAAAAACAGTAACCATGGTCAAGACGGGTAGGTGAAGGTAGGTCGGAAGTCGTATACGCAAATTCGGAAGAATGATCAGGAAACGGGGCGCACCCATCACCATCACGCGCTTCAAAACAAGCGGTGCTGTTGCAGCAAAAACGAGACATTTCCTGAGAGGTGGTTTCGATCATTCGCACCGTCACTTCAAGCATAAGATGACCAGAGGTTCTGTATTATTCAAGCCTAACGCCTGGTACTTGGGAAGCCTTTTGGCTATCCAATTTTGTTGCTACTTCAGCTTCGGTGAAGTTAGATTAAGACAGACCTGGCCATGATTTATGATTTAAGAAATTCAGGTCGTCAACCCAAGCAAGCACTTGGACACCTTCGGCCATTCGAGCATCGCCATCTTGAATTCAAGATGGCGGTGATTCAAGACGGTGAAGAGATGGAGCTGGAGTGGTTGGACCGTAAAATAAATTATCCACAAAAGAACTATGATGAAGTACAAGAATCCAAAGGTGGAAATGGGAGGAAAACCCAAGAAAGCAGAAAAAGGAAACGGGAGCGGATGTAAAGTAAAAGGTTAAGAGGTGGATGCAGCCAAGGACCGAAACAACGCAGCAAACACACTTCAGTAATGACTACAGTGCACCACATGAGATGTTCTGACGGCGTTACCACCCCCCTGCCCCCATTGTACAATATGCAATGATGAAATGCGGGGATGGGGAAGCGCAAAGATGCACACAGAGGTCTCTGTCCTCTGAACGTTATGTTGGACAACTTGACGTCAAAACTGAAGATATTTTGCACACAATGAGTTGTTTGGCTATCAGAGGTTGTATGTTAGGAATTCCTTTCATCTGGCATTCTTACTTCTTTTATGAAATATCTTAAATTAAATAAGGTTCTATTATATTAATATTAATATATATATAATATCTCTATATATATAGATAATTATATATATATATATATATCATATATCACATACATTAGCTGCTGTACCGGCGTTGCCCAGGATAAAAAGGGGCATGCCGTCCGTGACCACAAGCCCTACAGGACTGATTATGCAATCACTTTCAGAATAAGTAATCACTTGGGATCCTGTCAAGCCCAAGAAGTTATGAAAAATCCGAATAGTTTGCTGTCAACTCCGAAAGTTGTAAAAAATGAGGGGGTATGAAAAAGAGGGGCTCAGGGCCCCTTAGAAACGCCCCACGAATTTCGTTTTTTGACTGAAATCTTCCTTGGGTGGAGGGGACTCTATGGTAAATATTTCATAGCCCTAGCTTTCATAGTCTGGGATTGCATAACGAACATACAGACAGATCTTGCTTTGTGTATATATATATATATATATATATATATATATATATATATATATATATATATATATATATATATATATATATACTCCACAAACTTGGCGATTAAGCAAAGATCTCTCCCTAATATTTCTTTAGAAAAAGAGCAAACTTCTTTATTTTCTCCCAATTTGAAAGATATTGTGTCTGCACCAGCAATCTAACAACTACTTCATCTCAATATTACATATTAATTTAGCCCAGTATCTTTAGCTAACAATGAAAAAAATACGATCAGTACCATTTTTGATATCAGGTTTTCTCTGCGGTATTTTGTTGAAGTGGAAATCAAAGTATGGCAGAATTCTTTCTGATAGATATGGTTATCTGGGTGAGAACGTTTATTTGATCATATTAAAAAAAAGGTACGATAACATTCGTTTGGAGGGATGGAAATACAACATTGATACCAGTGTCTAGGGCGGTAGGTATACGATGTATAAGCCTATTTGGTACTGCAGTGGCTAAATTTCAAAAAATGATTCACTGGAGGATTTCCAAGGGGTCTTTAGACACCTAACAAAACTGTGTTCAAACATACTGAGAGAGAGAGAGAGAGAGAGAGAGAGAGAGAGAGAGAGAGAGAGAGAGAGAGAGAGACTAGTAATTATAAGTACATAATAACCATCACGACCCAATTATCGTAATGTCTATTGAAGAACCACTTATTCTAGTACCGGTATTCATGAACAATTTCGACTGTAAGAAAGTAGCACCGTCAGTTGACCTTCACATGATGTACTGTAGGCAACACTACTTCCCTTTTTAACTGTATAAAGAGCTGAATGACCGAAAGTGCCCCAGTGCCTGTCTTCACAGCCTAGATTTCATAAAATCAAATCTGCCTTTAGGCTTCAGGTTAATAGTTTTAAATACATTCGATTTCTGCCTACTTATGGAAAACAAGAGTATCTCTGTAGAAATAGGCAGTGAACAATATATGTACTTGGAAGTAGGTTGTATATAGTGATTCTCAGTGGATGTAGATAAAGGCACTGAAGAGATATAGAACAGAAAATAGAATTTAGGCTAAAGGCCATGGGCTAGGACCTATGAGGTCATTCAGTGCTGACAGGGAAAGTGACAGTATTAAGGTAGTTGCACCCTTGAAACAATTGTTAGGGAGGGTGGAAAGTCAGATGGAAGGAAGAGAATATGAACGGAGGTACAATAAAAGGAATGAAAGAGGTAGCAGCTAGGGGGGCCGAAGGGACGCTGCAAAGACTTCTAAGTAATACCTACATTGCACTGCATGAGATGCACTGGCGGCACTAACCCCCTCTAACGGAGATAATGCAAGGGTTAGCAACCTCATCCTAAGAAAGCTCCCCCCCCCCCCTTACCTATAGAGCGAGAGGCCACCCATCCAACCTCCCTACCCTTCACCCTCCTCCACCACAAGCAATACTGGCTAGAAATGCATACACATTATTCTCGGCATATGACGAACCCTGAGCACTTTCTAATGAATGAACTACATTCATTATTCATCCTCTTGCGGGCGGACTGAGACGGTCATGGAGTCACACCGGAAGTTGACGAGTCAGCAAAAAAAACAAAACAAAAAGCAGCTTCACAATTAAATTTTTTATTTACGTACTACGAAATGCTCCTGACGATTAGAATAACCATTTTTCTTTGCCGAGGCATACTAGTTGCGTGAAACACGGCAAGGGTAATGCTGGCGCCAATGATTCATTTCCAAAAGGTTCACGAATCGACGCTGTTGCTGTAGGTGGCAGATGTCCTTTTGTCTGCCCGTCTGTTTACTTATATTTGTGTGTGTGTGTATATATATATATATATATATATATATATATATATATATATATATATATATATATAGTATATATATATATGTATACTATGTATAATATATACTTTAAATTTTTGTCTGCTATGCGTGCGTTACTTTCGTTTTTATATTCAGGAATATTAAGCCACTGAGCAAAAAATAATATCGTTTCTTTACAACCTAGAAACAGCTTACACAACGATAGAAAGTGACTTGAACATCTGACTAATATACATACATACATATATATATATATATACATACATACAATACATATACATACATACTATCAATAACATACAATATACCATCCATAATAAATAATATATTTTTTTCCACCACACTCTTGTTAGTCTTCACAACCTCTCCTCATCTTTCCCAATCATCGCCTACAAATATTGATCGTATCAATCAATCAATCATTAACCTCCTCTCCTGCCATGCAATTATATTTCTCACTCTTTCCTTAACTCTTCATATGACTCCCTGCATTTCTTATCTCCTAAGATTTAATCTCATCTTGCCTCAGGTCTACTTAACATCTTAAAACTTATTCTGGGATCTACATTCTATCACATAGTGTTCGCATTTATCAAGAAGAGTTTATTTCATTTTATGCCAATTAAAATAAGTTACACATTCTTCATGTTCCTTGTTGGACGAGCCGGTTACGTGCTCGACTACCAATCTCAATGTCCGGGTTCGATTCCCTGCTCAGCCAACGCGGAATCAGAGGAATTTATTTCCGGTGATACAAATGCATTTCTCGATGTGGTTCGGATCCCACAATAAGCTGTAGGTCCCGTTGCTAAGTAACCAATTGGTTCCTAGCCACGTAAAAATATCTAATACTTCGGGCCAGCCTTAGGAGAGCTGTTAATTAGCTCAATGGTCTGGTAAAACTTAGATATATTTAACTTTTTACACATTCTTCAGTATACTTCACGTGGACATCTCTGCATCGGAAAAACTTGAACCTAGGCGTCCAGATTTTCGATTTTATGATGTCATTTACGTAACCAAAGCTCGTACTTCGGAGAGGGTAGACAAATTCATGCACAACCGCAGTAAAACTGAAACCAGTTTATTATTAGAAATATAATTAGCAATTTGGGGATGAACGGCGATATTGGATTAGGATATCTCAACAGTCCAACTCATTTACTTTATCCTTATCGAGATATAGCATGAAAACACAAATTCAAATCTTTAGAGGTTTAAAACTCGTTCTTGAGAGAGATAAGAAATCAACACATGAATTCCCGCAGCAAATCTGAAAAAAGTTCATTATTAGTTATATAATAAGCAATTTGGAAATGAACGATGACTTTAGAACATGATAAAATAACAGTTTATGTCATTTATACTATAGACTTATCGAGACATAGCAGGAAAATATATTTCAAATCCTTTTCTTGGTCTCCCGGAAATCTCAATTCGTGATCTTGAATTGAGGATCTTATACAATGGCGATGAAGAAGTGTAACTGAGTCATAGAGAAATACTTCTTTGCACGTCGCAAGGAATTAATTCTTTGAGACGTACGCTTATGTCAAGTTTGTTACGTGGAAACTTGAGAGTTAAAATTACTATGACTGGCCGTTTAATACTTATATTACGTATGACTAAGCTTTCAAGTATACTAAATTGTAAGCATTGTAACTTACTCTCAGATCGAACAATGACGATGTTATCAAAACATAGACAAGCCACTTCCGGAAAAATATTAGGAAAAAAAAAAGTCTCATGATGCAAAAATATTAAGAGAAAATGTCTTATGATGCAATAAATATCATAAATGTTCGTATACATTCGAAAAACTTAATACTCACAATTTTATAACAGCGATAAAGCATACATACATACATACGTGCTCGGATACGTGCATAAGAGTTCGCTGTACAAAGCGGTCCTCAAATTGAGGTAAACTAGATTGTGAATCCGGTATACTCAAGGACGACCATTAAAAGCAGATAGTTTATGACGAAAGTTTACAAGTAAATCTGAGCAAATACTTTAGCATTTATTCATTAAGGAAGTAAATGCAGAGAGAAGAGTTTATGACCCAATGACCCTCAAGGTAAAGGATGCAAAGAGACCGCACTAGTGTCTTGACGGGGTGAACTTTTTGAAGAGTTGTCAAGTGACATAAGAGGCAAATCGGAAGAGAGAGAGAGAGAGAGAGCAGTTAAAAAGTTGAAGAGTGAAATACTCCGGTAGCTGCGTGAGCAAACGAATGGCTTCACTATACTCTGTTTTTTTCCATCTGACCACTCACCTGTGGTGTTTGCGTATGGTAACACTGCGTCCCGGGCTTTAAATAGTTACATTCAGCTTACATTCACCAATTATAATAATATCCTATTTCGAATATTAACGGTGTAATTCGCATACAGCAAACTATTAAAACACTTTTCAGTTGCAAATGTACACCCAGATATCCTTTTATTTACCTAAAACTTACACATAGCGTAACTATCTAAACCCCGGGATGCAGTGTTACCATACGCAAACACCACAGACGGGTGGACAGATGGAAAAAACAGCGTATAGTATTGGAAATATTAATATTAAATGGGCGAGACGGATAACTGTCCCTTCGTATAAAAGCAAGGGTTACAGGGTCACAGGGGCGAAACACTGCATAGTTTAAACGGGAGGATATCGTATGATAGGATTTTGGTTTGGAATGTCATGCAGTTGCCCGAGTACCGTAAGGGGTTAATATAGGTTGGTGGGGGGTTTGTGGAACAATACTTAAGAAACCAGTTGTTTAAGGACAAAACGGAGAAAACTGGATACAGTTTAAGACGAAATTGATGAAGAAACAATGCAGGCGATGAGCAGTGTGAGTAGTAATTTATAGAGAACTCATACAATGGAAGCGAAGCGTGTGTTGGAATATATAAAAGGGAAGACTGCAAATGTAGTTTTGATGTAAGGTTACGTTCTTTCTCCATGGATATAGAACGTTAGTCTTTGAAGAGGGAGTGATGCGGAAATTCAAAGCAAGAACAAAGTTTTTAAGGGTAGGCCTCTGGATGTTCGGCCAAAGGTGATCGGGAATGGAGCGTGGAATGGCTGTTGTTTGCAAGACGCACTTAAACATTCGGCGTTTGAATTTACCTTCGCGATTAGATTATACTCTACTCAACACACACGCATATACAAATATATGTCCAAAATATATAAGCAAATAAATCATACTTTATTGAAGCTAAAGTATTAATGCTCACTCCGTCTCTTGGAAACAATTTTACTGGGCACTTACCATCCTTCTTCCGTTCCTTTCTTTTCGAGAAGGACCCTTGATGAGGATGGTGACGAAGTTACTACGTTGGTTGGTCTACGCAGTGAAGCAATGAGCTGGCTGAATGATGTAGGAGTTTATTACCGGTAAACAGGTGAGGTTATGTGCCTAGTGACGACATTCATTTTCTTTAGGTGATTTGGGGCCACGTCTCTGCCCTTTAAATTCATCAAACTCTTGTTGCAGGTGTTGGGAAACACTGCTTTATGCTACGTTCCATAAGTGAATCATTTTTCATAATTATATCCTAAAGATTGTGTGACCTCTGAATCACTTCACGAAGTTTCTCTAGCACCAGCAGCGTTTTCGTCTTCCTCACTTATACCAAGGTCATACTGGCTCACTCAACGGCTCAACGCAGAAGCCGTGTTGACTCTCTTTAGTTCTCTCTTCGTCATCTTATAATCAGCATCGCCATATTTGGTTTATGAGGACATCTGAAGAGATATTTACATCTTAGAAATAAATACCACGGTGACTTTGGGAAGACTAGACAGGCATAGGCCGATGGTGACCGTTTGGAAATGATAATCAGAATTGAATGACGACGACACTATCAGAGCTAGTTACCAACACTGGAAAAACCTATTGGGCTATTGAACACCCAATAAGGGTTGCCAAGACACCTTAGTCTTTCATCCTTGTATCCCTAATGACAGCGCTAACACGACGTTTCAACATTCCATCTCGACATTCAACTTTCAACATTTCTTTCCCGGATCGTCAACGTTTAGGCTAATGTTTGATCGTTCCGGTTTGAACCGCTTGTAAAACTAACGCCCCTGTGGGCGTCTATACGTAACTCTACTCTCTGCAGTCTTTTGGTAACATCCAACGCATATAAGTCCCTTATTACATCTGGGGTATATATATTTACAAACGACATTGAATGCAAACAGCAGGACTGGCTTTCTCCTTGAACTTGAATAAGGACCCGAAAGTGCAGCAGGGTTTCTCCGGCATCGGTTTTCTGTAAAAGATTGTTTTACTGAAAGTATCATTTGTATAAAACGGGATATGTAGCAAACATTTTCATTTTTGTTACAGTATGGTTTATAGTAGGTTTTGCCTTTTTTTATTTAGCTTTTTATATAAGGCTCTGAAAAAATAACTGTTTTTGAGGAAACCAACTGGATTTTTTTTGAATAGTTGACTATGATCACAATTTTTTTCATGGAATGTCGTCCAATTTGATGAACGAGTCAAGATCCTGTGGAGGATTAAAATTGGAATAATAAAAGCTATAGAAATTCGCACCCAAATCCTTAAACGTATCTTTTCTGCAAATACCTGTTCAAAAGCCTTGTTCATTCCTAGATACAAGAAGATCCAGGAACGGTAGTTTATTATTGGATTCTTTCTGTAAGGTAAACCTTATTTTCGGTAGTTGGGTAAAGTCAGCACTAAAATCTGTTTGAACAAAGCAAATGAGTCATCGATGCAACGGTCATAATACGGGGCGGGGGTTGGGGGGATTAATGAAAGAGGGCAATGCCCAACACCAGCTCTTCAAGAGAGTTCGTGTACCCCTTAGGGGGCCGCGGGGTAGCGCCGTCAGTGGACCTCATGCGGTGCACTGTAGGCATTACTTAAGGTTCTTTGCAGCGTTCCTTCGGCCCCTAGCTGCAACCACTTTCGTTTATTTTACTGTACCTCCTTTCATATTTTCTTTCTTAATCGTACTTTCCACCCTCTCCTAATAGTACTTGATTCTTAGTGCAACTGCGAGGTTTTCCTCCTGTTACACCTTTCAAACCTTTTACTGTCAATTTCCATTTCAGCGTTGAATGACCTGATAGGTCCTAGTGCTTGGCCTTTGGCCTAAATTCCATATTCAGTTCAGTTTAAGAAAGTTCGTGAAGATGCTGGCGAACGTCAGTCCTAAGGGGGGACCTCATTGCCAATTCCTCCACCTGTCCGTATACTATGGCGAATGTGTTTAAATAATGTCCTGTTAAAATTATCGAATAAAACTTCCACATTGGAAAATAATTTATTTACCATAATCTCGTTGGTCTCTTCCGCAGAGTCGTTGAATAGAGATTCCACATCTAGGCTAACCGTCTATAAACCAGAATCCTCTTTAATAATGTCTCCTTTGAGACTAGTCTGAGTTAAGGGTCCTAACATTGGTGCCATTTCAACATTTGCTTTATTCGGCAAACATAAAATGGCTAAATACCTGGTACACCAGTAAAGGACCCTTACTCCCTATAAACTCTTACTATATATAAAAAAAAACACACACACAATATGTAGCGGGTCTAGCAATGCTTAGAAACGAGTACATATTTTAAGTGATGAAATATGAATATAATTTTTTTTCTTATTTCGTGTTTTATTGCATAATAGAAAATTCAGGCATTTTGAATGATTATGGCCAACAGTGAATAAAAATGAAGAGATTCTCTTAGAGCTTTATTCAGAACCGGAAGCGAAATGGGTGGGCGGAGAAAGTTAATGAATACTTGATGCTCGCCATACGGAAGATCTCCGAAGGATAAATCAGAGAGAGAGAGAGAGAGAGAGAGAGAGAGAGAGAGAGAATATATAGGAAGTGGTCCCGCACTTCTTAAATAACATTTATCACGGCCTTGTCAACCGCTAAGTTCATACAATTTTACTCTAGACGAGACCGAAACCGACTATAAGGACACTGGTTACTGTAAGCAAAAGTGATCACTGCCATTTGGAGACAGTAATTCCAGGAAATAAGAAGTAGAAAGAGAAATCCTGACTATAGTCATGAGTGGCAAAATTGGCAAGACTGAATAATCAAACTAGCTGACCGTTATATTGGCCACCCAGTATGTGCGGGATTGTGAAACCCAACGTAGGCCTATACAGCAAGTTCGGATGCTTTAAGCAACGAACAAGTAGAGAACAGTTTTAACCTCCCAGACTTATTCAGGAATAAATTGGAAAGAATTACAATTGGCCTGAAAAGGAGATATGTAAAAGGTTAAGTGAATAATGTCAACAAAGAGGTTGACGAGCAATGAAGGTGCTCCCAAGAGCCAAAGAAAAGCTGTTTTCCTGATCTCGGTTACTAGAAGATTCTGCAAGGACGAGAGTTCAGTAGATGTGACGTATCTCGAGAGAGAATTTTATTTAGCACTGTAGTGTGAAGAGTCAAGTATCCTAGAAGTTTCTTAGATATTCTGCGATAGTCCTCTCATGGCTGGCAAGGCAATGTCCAACCTATAATTAAGAACTGCGCATGCCAAAATAAGACGAACTTGATATTATGAGTCCTTGTGATGACAATTTAGATTAAAGAAAATGGACTCCCTTGGGAAGACTTGACTTTGCTTACGATTGGATAGGGATAGAGAATTTAGGCCAAAGCCCAATCGCAGGGACATATGAGGTCATTCAAGGCTGGAAATAAAGTTAAGGCTGAAATTAACGATTAAAGATAAATATGTACACAGTAATACAGTACAAGACGTACTTGACTTCGACCATAGTGACAGGAATAAAAAAAAAAAAAGAATCGGAAGAAAACTACACAAAATGAAATCGGTGAAAACCTTTTGAAGTTCAAGAAGACAACAACAAAACTTTCAAGGAACAAAAAATAGTAGGAATGCCTGCTGACGCAAACAGGCGCGGTCTTTTAATGGTTTCAAATAAAGAAACGAAAGGAGGCCATGAGAGCTGAGCTGCCCCGTGTAATTTCTTAAGAGATCCACGAAACGAACCTCTCACGTCATCTCAGATGACACAGCGCCAATTTCCAAGCGCTCTCTGAACCTAATAATCAGAGAGAGAGAGAGAGAGAGAGAGAGAGAGAGAGAGAGAGAGAGAGAGAGAGTGTCACAATCTTTCTCGCTATTTGAGGGCACAAAGAGCGCCTCTTCGTGAATCAGTGGGACAAAGACAACGAGATGTGTTGTCATTTGACATTTAACGAAAATAAAATATTTTTGGCAAAAATAAAGTGCTCCTGTCGGTAGCCAGTCCTGTTTGACCTCTGACCTGTGATTATGAACTTGACTTTGACCTAACTGTGGGCATCGGTTTCACTGTGGGAGTATGCAAGCCAAATAAGAAGTCTTTTAACTGCTACAATTAAAAAGTTATGGCCAGGGTCAAATTCATACATGACCTTCGACCACTAGGTATAAGCTTGACCTTGCTCCCTGGAGATCTCGCGCAAAATGGGTCAAAGTGCACAAGAGGCCCTATCATAAGCATAAAAGCCGGTCAGAGACGTATTTCAACAGGAATATATCCAAGCTTAACCTTACCTAAACGTAACCCTGATTTGGCATAAAGGAACGACGTGTGGGTAATTATTCAGCGGCAATGCCGTGAGAAACTTGTAAACTTATTTGGATGGACAGACGTATAAAGAGACAGAAAGACAGACAAGCAAAAAATCGGGAGGTCAAAAAGGACAATATCACTATAGTAGATTCACATCAACCGTGCATTTGACGTCTAACCCAGTCCCTCAGGACGCTCCTGATTGGCAGTTGATAAGCCAATCACAGAGCTAGAAACTCTCAGTCTCTTCAGAGAGTTCACATAGGCAGGCTCTACGTTCCACCTCTCCTGAGGGATACGTCTGTCAAAAGTATCCTTCAGGAGAGGTGGAACATAGATCCTGCCTATGTGAACTCTCGAGAAAGACTGAGAGTTTCCAGCCCTGTGATTGGCTTATCAACAGCCAATCAGGAGAGTCGTAAGGGACCGGACTAGACATCAGATGCACGGTTGATGTGAATCTACTGTAGCTGAACCCGAACGAAGAACCTGGAGCATGATGTGCAATACAGGAGTAGGTACACGTCAAGACTTTCTCTCTCTCTCTCTCTCTCTCAAGTCTTTTAGCCTTCATCATTAACCGAGTATCGTTATCTATTAAGGGTCTGACTTCTTACACATCAAATAAGACGTTGAAAGAAAAAATGAGTTGCTCCTAAATTCTAGATTTCGTTAGAACCAAGGTTATCAACACCATCAGCATTACTTTCGACTGTGAATAATAACGGAACGGAAAATTATAAATATTAGTGCAGGCAGTATACCGGGGACCGTTGCCTTTTGTACCTAGAAGTATATTTGGTGCGTGCTGCTTGTGGTTCTTGTAGCCAGAAAATTACTAGAGTATTGCAAAGTTTCATATCCTACTTTACTGGAATCGTTTATTAATGTTGCTATGTAAGAACCTGCCTGACGTTAATACTTGAAGGGTATGCATGGTTTTTTTTATATGAAATTCTGAGTGATCTACAGGTTCTATTCTTGTACCTTACTTCACACGACTTCTCTATAGTACTTGACACTACGCAAAACATCTGGCGTTATAAGATGAAGGCATATTCGTGTTTGATATATATCTCTCTCTTTACTCAATTGATTTAATCATTTCTTACCGTCCTCCCTCGAGACTTCGGAATTCGCTGCAGTCTGGTGTTTGTTCTGAATCGTATAAACTTCACATTTCAAAAGAGTTAGCAGGCTTAAATGCCACCTAAAAGCATGAGGGTCTGCTGTTGCTTCGCCTCTCTCTCTCTCTCTCTCTCTCTCTCTCTCTCTCTCTCTCTCTCTCTCTCTCTCTCTCTCATTCCATTCCTGTAGCCTCAAAATTCTGACCTTACCACCTGAATTCAAGATCGTGAAGATTAGCAATGGAGTGGAGACTCAACAAAGAGAGTGTGAAAGTCATCAGGACAACAAAGAATGCTTGTCCTCAAAGACGCCATATGACTAACACTTCCTAAAAGGTCAAGCCAGTACGATGACAAATTTGAGGAAAACCCTTATGTCATCGGAGTTCCCCCCAATAATAAAATGAGAAACAATAAAGAAATAAAATAAATGAAGAAAAGTCTTTGCTTATGATGGATGACTGTAGCATGGGAGATGACAAAGTGAATACTGGGCTCGAACCAGTTCCTAAATTGATCGTGTGCCAATGTTAGGATCATTAATCAGAATGTTTAGAGAAGCTAACTGGCCATATCCTTCTGGAAATCCTGGTTCAGAAATACAGTCATAGATAACACAAAGTAGGATTCGGATAGGATATCAAAATAGAAGTTGCAGGATGTATGATGATTATCAGTAGAGAATGAGTCAATTTTTCCTTCCTCAGACGGACTTCCTCTCTACTTTGCCGCAGCGCAAGCCCTTTGAATTGCTTTGATTCACAGACCGCTCTCCGGATCGTTTAAGTGCTAAAAAAAAAAAAAAAAAAAAAAAAAGTGATCCGACCTCCAGTTTACTCGGGGCGCGTGCTAAAATCTACAGTTAAATAAGAGCGTCGTTTCACCTGCAAAAATTAAAATACATTTGCTATATTTTATTAGAAATAATTGTTCTGTACTGTTTAACATGCACATTATTTATTTTTCATATTTTCATTTTAATAAATATACCACAAATATGTTATCCTAAAATTTCTGTATCTTTAACTCAGCGAGAAACACCTTTCTCAGACCTTCTTAGGCTTTTCCATAGGGCTTTCCTACCCCCCCAACAAGAACAAAGTAGTTTGTAGGCTTACTTCCCGAATAAGCGACAAAATCGTACTCCTTTCCCGTCCGAAAACCTAACACGGAAAACCATAAGAATATTGAACATGAATGTAGAATTTAAGCCAAAGGCCAGGCACTGGGACCTATGAGGTCATTCAGCACTGAAACGGAAATTGACAATAACAGGTCTGAAAGGTGTAACAGGAAGAAAACCTTCGCAGCTGCACTATGATTCAATGTTAGGAGAGGGTAGAAAGTTAAATGGAAGACAGAGAATATGAAAGGAGGTACAGTAAAAGGAACGAAAGGGGTCGCAGGTAGGTGCCGAAGGCGCGCTACAAAGAACCTTAAGTAATGCCTACGGTCCACTGCATGAGGTGCACTCACAGCAGTAGCCCCCAACAGGGATAACTCGAAAGAAGTTAAAGGAATAAATCTTCCTTTAGAAACTTGGATAGTCTGACTTTGTCAGTAAGTTTTAAGTTCATCATTTTCAGCATTATTTTGGGAATCAAATAGGTTACCTCATATACTCTAATTGCTCGGTATGTCTTACGTTAGTGAAGACCAAAAAGCATAGCTTTATTATCATTAATTGTACAGTTTTAACTCTATTTTCTATTGCCAGTGTAAACTTTCATACTGCAAACTGTGGGGTACACTCGTTTCACTTGATAAATTCTCCACTATCGTGACACCATCTCTCATGCACAAAAAATTTGACATAATTGATATAATGAAACCATGAGTTTTGGTATTTGAGTCTGTATCTACAGAGAGTGCCGTGAGACTGCCTCTCCTCTCTGAGTGGACAATACATACTGCTTGTGTCAGGCAAACCACGATAAAGTCTCCTCTTCGTAACCTGAAAGGACAGCCTTGTCACACACCCTTGCGTAATAATGACAGGTGTTAAATTAACTTATACCGAAGATTTAAATTCTAATCATCAAAAGTTAAACAGTATTCAAAACTACTTTAGAGTAAAAGGGGGGTTTTTTTTTTTTTTTTTTTTGTTTTTTTTTTTTTTTTTTTTTTTTTTTTAAACCAAGCGATTGCCCAATGGTGACAACTTAATAAGAACAGCCCTAAAAGACTTGTTCAATTTGGAATGATCTGCAAACAAGTTACAATTAGAAAAACCAGCAGTTTCTCTGAAATGTGCGTCTGATAATTCGTTGCCAACACTGAATGCAACGTTCTTCATTCTGCCTAATTAATAGTGAAGAAACCCAATCCTCTTCGAAGTCGATCGATTTGACTGTTTTTGTTTCTTTCTCACATTATATTTTTGCAGCTTTTTTTCTGTTTTTCTTTCTTTGCTTGAAATGTCGAAATTCACTTTTTCCACCCAGTTAATTTGCTTTGTTGAAATAATTCGTACCTGTTTGGAGAATTATACATACATACATACACACACACACATATATATATATAATATATATATATTAATATATATATATATATTATATATATATATATATATATATATATATCGGATGCTTCGTATTTTGGCCCCTCTCATTTCTCTGTATGAGTACTATTTAGTACCTTGCTCCGCTGAGCTTTAGAGGAGGTTCCTCCCTCCCATCAGGCGACCTTACCACACCTATCCCTATCATGAATGATGATTTCCTGTGCCAACGTCGTCCCTCCGGCTCCCCCCCCCCACCCAAACCCCCCCTTTTTTTTTTTTAACTAAATTCTTCTTTTTAAATTTCAATATCACCAGACATTACGTAAAAACTACAATATGTTGACAGCTTTATACTGTGCGCATTAGAAAGCTTTTTATTCGATAAGCTCTGCTGGAGAGCTAATGAAAATCACTTCAGCTTAAAATCAGGATGAATTTCATCTTATTTCTTTTCGTTATGAAACAAGTTTTCGCGTCTGAAGAAGGAGAATTTCTGTTTAATTTATCCACGAATGCCGTTCCATAAGTTCCATATATCATGCAGATATTACTTCCAGAATTTCATTCCAACCTCAGTCTGTGTGTGTGTGTGTGTGTGTGTGTGTGAGAGAGAGAGAGAGAGAGAGAGAGAGAGAGAGAGAAAGTAATCTGGTATCCTAGAAAGTAAGCTGTATCCTGTGTACATTAGCCATGTTATCGTTTTTAAGATACGTTTGCTGTTAATAAATTCTGATAAAAAGTCTTTGCATATGATAACCACTTCCTCCTTTGGCGAATGTTATCAAGTTCTGCTTCCATCTAGAATGTGAGAAAACAATAAACTTATCTCTCTAACAATTGTCCGGATGTATCGACCTATAAGCTACGTTATTCGCAGTCCCTGTTTCGATGAAAGCGAACGATTCCTTTCTTCACCCGTTTCTGAAACATCTTAAAAGTTATCGAGGTTACGAACTGTAAAAGCATAACAGTTTGTAGTACAACTGGATCACGTTGAGCTCAAACGAACTTTGATCAGATGTTTTTTGACAATAAAGTATTCCGATAATGTATTACGTACACATCACCCATGTACACATACAGAAATATATATATATATTATATAATAATATATATAATATATATATATATATATATATACATATATATATATGTATATATATATACACATGTTGATGTAGGTATATGGCATAAGCAGTTAAATTGCCACAAATTCTTTGAGACATTTTATCAAACAAAAGAGTTATCCATTTCCACTCTCTAAACTAAGAATAGTGGCCGCGAGTTCGATTCTCGGGCATTCCACTGAGGGGTTAGAGATGTGTATTTCTTGTGATAGAAGTTCACTCTCGACGTGGTTCGGAAGTCACGTAAAGTCGTTGGTTCCATTGCTGAATAACCACTGGTTCCATGCATCGTAAAAACACCATACATACAATAAACAAAGAATAATGACGTTATAAAGGAGAAAAAAAAGCTCTCTATCACGGGAGTACAGACAATGTTCTAAGGGGTCCACAATAATAAGAATGTGTAAAGTTCGTGTATAATCTATAAACACTTTATAAAAGCTTTCGAACCCTTCCTTGGACTGAAGATGAACCCAGGGAAAGGTTCGAAAGCTTTATAAAGTGTTTATAAATTAAAGTGTTTATAAATTATACACACGAACTTTTCACATTCTTATTATTGTGGACCCCTTAGAACAATGACGTTATAATTTAGAAGACATAAAATTAATCAAATTACTTTATACTTAAGCTAAAACGGGGACGTTAGAATTACCGATTACAAGAACAGGGATGTAGTAGCGACGTTTCGACTCTACCTGGAACAGACAGTCACAGAAATCTATATATCTTCGTAAGCCGAATGAATGTTTAATTTTCATCTCAGAGGAGGTCGCAAAATGACAAACATCACATATGCAAATTTATGCTCTCGCAATGAATATATTCACACTGAAATATTAACTCAAACGGTATTTTAATAACCCCAAATGAAAATACTAAAACATTCTCGATGCAAAATCAAATCAAAAGCATCTTATTTCATTTAGTTGGGAAATAAGTTGCCGCATGTAAAGGATGAGAATTTCTGCAAGAATGTCGTGCTACATGTGTTGTTGTCATGCAGATTATTATCTCATATTAGGTGCAAAATCGTACTAGAATTCAAACCCAAATTCTGAAGCTTGACCTGAGTTAGGTCATACTAGCATTTCAAACAAAAATCCAGATGAGCTTAGTAATGCTTGAAGATCAAAATTTCTCAAAACTGAAAATGATTTGTTTCTTGGGGGGAATTCCCAGTCTGGGTTACAGTTTGGCATTTAAAGGCCCTGTCCAAGTCGTGAGTAAGTTGGGTGTTTACATCATAAACAATTTTAATGTCAAGTTTCAGCATGAACTCGTTGTTGCCTCTTCAGTCATGAGATTTTAACGCCGAAACCCTTAAGATTCTTGAATAGAGGAATTATGCCATCTGCTCATTGCCTCCAATTTTATAAAGCAAAGTTAGGAACTTGAACTATACATATATACATACATACATACATACATACACAAAGCACACACACACACACACACACATATATATTATATATATATATATATATATATATATATATATGTGTGTGTGTGTGTGTGTGTGTGTGTGTGTGTATGTGTGTGTGTACATAAATTCTTTTGTTAAAAACAGGATACGTCTCAAGTACAAGGCCCATTAAAACCCTCTGGTTTGAAGTTAAGGACTATATTTCGGTGGACTATATCA
This sequence comes from Macrobrachium nipponense, assembly GCF_015104395.2. Taxonomy (NCBI): domain Eukaryota; kingdom Metazoa; phylum Arthropoda; class Malacostraca; order Decapoda; family Palaemonidae; genus Macrobrachium; species Macrobrachium nipponense. The sequence goes on from NC_061106.1 coordinate 31,598,054, forward strand.
AATATAAAAAGCCCGTTAAAACACTATGGTTTAAAGCTAAAGATTATATTTCGGTGGACTAACTTCCACCCTTGAAAGTTAGTCCACCGAAATATAGTCCTTAGCTTCAAACCAGAGGGTTTTAATTGGGCCTTTTATACTTGAGACGTATCATGTTTTAACAAAAGAATTTATGTACACACACTCACATATATATATATATATTATATATATATATATATATATATATATATATGTGTGTGCTTTGTGTATGTATGTATGTATGTAGTGAGTATGTATGTATAGTCCAAGTTCCTAGCTTTGCTTTATAAAATTGGAGGCATTGAGCAGATGGCATAATTCCTCTATTCAAGTATCTTAAGGGTTTCGGCGTTAAAATCTCATGAAACTTGACATTAAAATTGTGTAAGAGGTAAACACACAACTTACACACACACACACATATTTATATATAATATATATATATATATATATATATATAGATATATAATTATATATATATATATAATATATATCTATATATATATATTATATAGTATTATATATACATTAGATATATATATATCATGCAAATATTATAACATAATATTTGCATACATAAATATGTTATATATAGTATATATTAATATATGTATATAGATTATATTAAAATAAAATTTTTGGCGTTTAACAATTCTTCCTTTATTTTAGTAACCGGTCAGAAAGGCCGTTCACCTTCAGCCTGTTTCGCAAAACCTACGAGATGGTATGAAGAAGAATAAATACTTGGAAAACATTCAACAGCAAAGCCCTGTGACCAAATAGGAAAAGTTGAAGGCATAGTAGGTGACATCCAAGTGACTCATTCTTCTCATAATCTGCTTCCAGTGTGATGAGGAGATGAATGAATGAGTAAACTCTTGAGTGTACAATGCTGGGTGCAAAACCACTTCCTGAGGGACGCCGTGACTCAGGAGTTTTCGAGTGTTTTTTTTTTTTTTTTTATATATAAATATATGCTAAGTCGGTCAAAAAGGAAAGGGAATGAATGATTCAAACCTTTTTTTTTTACTTGGAAGGACACTCATTGAAAATTCGAGTTCGTTCGTGTTTTTTCTGAGAAAATTCTAGTTTTCTTTACCTTTAAAGAAAATACTTGTAACGAATAAAATCGTTTTTATTTCACGAACTTTCTTACTGTGTGTTCTGTTTCTCTAATGCCAAAAATAAAGGAGTAGAGAAAACGGGAAGAAAGACCTGTTGTTGTGACAACCGTTTCATCTACTGTGCTTTTATCTACTCATCTTTTTTTTTATCCATGTATTAAATACACCAATTTGTGCCGTACTTGTTTGCTTATCATGACAGAAGACCAGAAACAGGAGAGAGGCAGAGTCCAAATCTCGC
>NC_061106.1:31604439-31606939 GCF_015104395.2 Macrobrachium nipponense
ACCATCATTGTCAACTGCCCTGTAACATCCTGTCAGACACTAATTGGTCCGCCATTCATTCAATTTATATACTTATTTTCTGCTTGTTTGTTGAATCAGACATTTCTGGGTAATGTTTGAGAAACAGCAATGAGTTGGTTGCGACACTTACTCCTCTTCTAAATACATTTCTCTCTTCTCCTATGGTCACATCTCCACTCCCCTCAGTTAGGCAATACGAATCTACCCTGCTTGATTCTCGTTTCTATGGTTTCCTACTTCAGTCGAAATTCTGACGAATTCCACAAAGCAGTCATTGTCGAGTAAAAAAAAAAAAAAAAATAAAAAAAAAAAAAAAAAAACAAAAAAAAAAAAAAAAAAAAAAAAAAAAAAAAAAAAAAAAAAAACCATAGGAAATGAATTACGCATCATGACAGTTTGTCAACAGTTTCTGCTCCGCTGAGCACAAGAGAAACCAAAAAATTTCTGTGGGAATTTTTTTTGTTCAAACCCTGTTCACGTGCGCTCTCAGGATGCTTACTCATCTTCCAGCTAACTTAGATTTTCAGAAAAGAACCCCGAAAGCATCTTATCCTACTTCCCCTTCCGATGAGATAACCGACGCCATCGCTTGAATCATACGGGTCACTCTCCTCAGTCTCCTGCGGTCGCCGCCAGCCGGCAGGGTTAGTTACTAAGTTCTTGAGTCTCAAGACTGCACCGCCACCACCGCCGCCAGAAACGCAGATGATGTCACTTACGGAGAATGCAGCGATGGAACGCCAGAATTCCTGCATTATCGAAGACGTTGTTGGTTGCGCATGCATTTCAGATTGGCTTACAAGAGAGAGAGAGAGTCGATGGAACACCATAACTTCTGCATTATCGAAGACACTGCTGGTTGCGTATGCATTTTATATTAGCTTACACACATATTATATATATATATATTATATATATATATATATATATATATATATATATATATAATATATATATCTATATATATTAGAAATAATCAATACTAATCACGTGTGGAGCAGATCCTGATGTGAGTTAGAAATATATATATACATACATACATTATATATATATATATATATTATATATATAATATATATAGGGGATATATATGATATATATATATATATATATATGTAAAACAGAGGAAACAAATTTCTCACGCCATGTTTAACGACGAAACAAAAAATACTATACTTATAAATAACAAATGATTAAATTCTCACGGAAACCCTTGGCGATCGTTCACAGAACCCCGGTTGAGGATGGCTCTCTCTCTCTCTCTCTCCTCTCTCTCTCTCTCTCTCTCTCTCTCTCTATATATATATATATATATAGATATGATATATATATATATAATATTCAGAGAGAGAGAGAGAGAGAGAGAGAGAGAGAGAGAGAGAGAGAGAGAGAGAAAGTATATTTCAAATTATAAACTGGGGGCAATATTCCATTTCGTAATTTTTTTCATCAGTTTCCTGATTCCCCTGTGATGTATCGTTACGCATTTAATCATTATTGACAGTATCTGTCTATCTCAAGCTGAAGAGTTGTTTATCTACAGTCAGTGACAGAAGACCTCGCGGAGACACTTCCTGGTTTGTTTTTATTCAACTAATTCAAAGAGCAGACTCGTGAACCGAAGCGGAGAACAACTCATTTGATTCCTATAACCTTTGTTGGTAAAAATATAAACTGCTTTTTGCTAGGTATTTTAACATATTTTACTTACATTTCTATCTATTTACTAATTTGCTAATTTATCTCCTCTTTCTGTTTTATCCATTACCTTCTGCTACTTCTTCCGAATGAAGACCATATTCTTTGGAAGCTTGAATTTCAAATTAATGGCCCCTTTGGTGGGCTTGGTCCATATGAATAGGGTTCTCTCCTGAATATAATATGATAATAATAATAATAATAATAATAATAATAATAATAATAATAATAATAATAATAATAGGGAGGACGTTAATGTCATTGCTTCCGTCACTTAGTGTATATATCTACGCAACTATACATATTCCATTTTCCACAATCAAGGGCGAGCGAGCCAGGTGGCCAGATAATTTACAGTCTCCACCTGCAACTTATCTAGCCCAGTACACATATTACATCATCCACCTCTATCTTGCAAACTTTGTTACTCTAAAAAATCGTCTGTCTGGCACGGTGGCTCTCGGACGGGGTTGGGGGGGGGGGGGGGGGGGGGGGGTTGGGGGGGGGGGTGAATTTCAGAGTTCGGGGGGGCGGGAGTTGGGGATAGGAGATGATTGTGACCAAAGATTGGCAGGCTCAAACTGGCTCTAGGGACACAGACAACGCAGTGTGCATCAGTCCACACCACTGAGAGGCCACGCCAGGCTTTCTCTCCGCTAGCTTGTGTGTTTGTGCTAGTATTTTGTTGCATATTATATGGAATGCACCTTTTGAGGCAGACAATTTTGGAAAGGGTGCATGGGCCACAAAACGTTGAGAATCTAGAACTTTCTAAGTCTCT
>NC_061106.1:31614439-31631939 GCF_015104395.2 Macrobrachium nipponense
AGTAAATGACGATTGAGATGATTGACTTCTAAATGTTATTGCAAAAGGAAACTTTATCCTCAAGAAACAGAGGCACGCGGGAGCAACGTTAATTAGAAATATTTGCTAATCTTTACATATTGGTAAACATAACACAAACATACAAATAAAAAAAACGTAAAAAAGGAAAATTATTTAATAGAATAGTATATAGAATTAGAATATAAAATTTATGCCAAAGGCCAAGCGTTGGGAACTATGAGGGCATTCGGCGCTGAAACGGAAATTGACAGTAAAAAGGTTTGAAAGGGGTAACGGGAAGAAACCCTCGCAGCTGCATTATTACAAATTTTTAGGAAACGGTGGAAAGACAAAATGGAAGAAAGCGAATATGAACGGAGATACAGTCAAAGGAATGAAAGGGGTTGCAGCTATAGGGGCCAAAGGACGCTCCAAAGAACATTAAATAATGCCTATAGTGCGCCGTAAGATAAAAGTGACTTAAATAATGCCTACAGTGCGCCGCAAGATAAAGCTGACTTTGACTCAATGATTGAATAAAGTCCTATAAACTAAACAGAATCATAAAATAAAAGTAATGTACAGAAGAAAACTAAAACAAAAGTTCAAGTAGAGACTAGAAATGAAAGATGGTGAAGTGAGTTTTAACTCTTTATATACTACGACACGTTTTGACTTTGTACAACGGAATATCGTGTGCGGTTATTTTTAGAGCCAGTATTAGTACTACCATGGTAACGGAGGGTAATGGGTGCATTTCCTTGTCTAGATAGCTTAGCATTCTCTACCATCAATGAGGAATTTGGGGAATCAAATCCAGTTGTGCTTTGGGTACTATTACATTATTTGAAAATAAATCCCTACAGAGAGTTTTCGGAAATCTGTTGAAAAGGGATATAGAACGGAATTTCAAAAGTTCTCTGTAGAGATTCATTTCTAAATATATTTACCCATACATGCAGTGGGTTTGTTTCTCCATTTCAAAACTCATGCTAATGAGTATTTGTTTTGTTAACGAGTAATTTATCCGAAAAGTGCTAATGCATGAGAAATAAGTTATTTTTCACTTCATCGTGAGAGTTATTCCAGTTAGAGCATAAAGAAACGGCTCCAGGAATAAGACTTTTGCAAGAAAAACGTCAAACAATAAAGGACAATGAAAAAAATTCAACTCGAGGCTGGTAAAGTTATCGACAAATGATAACATCCAGAAATATATTGCTTGATACAGAAACCGAAAACTCTACATAACGACGACAGGTTAAATCAAACAGAGCTGTGAATCGCGCGTAAAATAAAGACTTCTGAAAAATGGAGGTAAGATTTAGCGGATATATAACGTTATAACTACCAACAGCATGGATATATATATAATATATAACATTATGCGCATTACATAAAAAAGGACGGTAACCAAATATAACCGTAAAGCTAAAGAACCAGGAATATAATAAGGGTGGTGGGATATAAAGGGGGTTATAATAGTAGTACAATGACTCTAAAAGGTAATAAAAAAAAAAGTCCGCCTTAAAAAAAAACGATGGGAACCACTGATAACAGATTTCCTTTTCCTTCCCATTAGCAGGTGACATCCGCCTTGCAGGTCAATTTCCCTTTATCAATGGACGACCAATTCACGACCATCAAAGTCCATTATTTTCTTTTTCTTCAGTAGTGATGACGTCAGTATTTTTTGTGTCTATCCGGTGATAGAAGACGAAAGTGAACCGATTACTCGGTAATAGTCAACTGTTTTATAGGGGGGTTTTGAATTACGTTCACTGAAATGACAAACACAAATTGCACAACTGAATAGGGTTCATTCGTTTGCATCTTGAATGATGATTATTACCGATTAAGCTAACTTCTTTCATCCATCGCTGAATAGAGACAGTAAATGCTGACTGAATCAAATGCTACGGTAAGTGATATACTGATCCAGAATTATGGAATAACTGGCTTTTTTTTTTAGTTTGCTGTAAAAGAAAATGATTGAGATGGCTTTGTCGGTCCGTCCCCACTTTTTGTGTCCACCCTCAGATCATAAAAACTACTGAGGGTTGCAAATTGGTATGTTGATCATCCACCTTCCACTCATCAAACATACCAAATTGCAGCCCTCTAGCCTCAGTAGTTTTGGATTTATTAAAGGTTAAAGTTAGCCGTGATTATACGTCTAGCAACACTAAAGGTCAGGCAACCACCGGGCCGTGGCTGAAAGTTTCATTGGCCGCGGCTCATACAGCATGATACGCTGTGTAGAAAACTTGATTGCGGCGCCGAAGAAATTTCGGCGCATATTTTACTTGCATCTATTGATAGACCAAATCAAATATTACGACCTGACTGGAGGTCCGCTACTCGGGGGGCCAGCCTTTGCTTCTGAAAAGTATGCAGGCAAACCGTTAACATCTGCTCGAAGTGGAAGTAATTCCTTGAAGCAAGAGAGAGAGAGAGAGAGAGAGTGAGAGATAGAGAGAGAGAGAGAGAGAGAGAGAGAGAGAGAGAGATAGAGAGAGAAATAAAAATGCTCACTTAGGAAATAGAGATTCTCCCAAACCTGTAATTATCCAATGTAATTTGGACTTGCAAACAGGGTATTTGGTATAATGAACTGCTAGAGCAAAGAGAAAGGGAACAGGGTATTGGGGTCAAGACAGCTCTGTAGTTATGCGGTTCATAAGAATGAAATCTCTTAACAGACTCTTTCTCTTGTTTGTTTGTTTGTTTGTATGGTGTTTTTACGTTGCATGGAACCAGTGGTTATTCAGCAACGGGACCAACGGCTTTACATGACTTCCGAACCACGTCGAGATTGAACTTCAACTTCTATCACCAGAAATACACATCTCTGACCCCTCAATGGAATGTACAAGAACCGAACTTACGGCCACCGAGGTGGCTGGCCAAGACCATACCGATTAAGCCACTGAGGCGCTTTCTTTATTCTCTTGAAGCCAAGCTACTTGGAAAAATGTTTAAGCATCCAAGAAATTTATACTACAAAACGCTAGCCCGCTGGTATAGTTGTTAGTGTCTTGGCATGCCGCCACTCACATGTCGCTTGTTCGCGTCTCCTCCAGGGCGATGAAAAATCACTGGCTCTGTATCATGATCAGCTACTGCTGCAGTGTGGGGTCTTTAGCGGTGGGAGGTTGAAACCAACAATCTTTGGAAGCTTGAATTTTAATTCAATGGCCCCATGTGAATGGTTTCACCTACTGAAGTAATAATAATAATAATAATAATAATAATAATAATAATAATAATAATAATAATAATAATAATAATAATAATGAAGAACAGTAGGAGAAGGAAAACCAACCTAAGCATGGCATGGATACTCTTATAAGAAAGCCTTCGACATGATACCACACACATGGCTAATAGAATGCCTGAAAATATATGGGGCAGAGGAAAACACCATCAGCTTCCTCAAAAATACAATACGCAACTGGAATACAATACTTACAAGCTCTGGAATAAGACTAGCAGAGGTTAATATCAGGAGAGGGATCTTCCAGGGCGACTCACTGTCCCCACTACTCTTCGTAGTAGCCATGATTCCCATGACAAAAGTACTACAGAAGATGGATGCCGGGTACCAACTCAAGAAAAGAGGCAACAGAATCAACCATCTGATGTTCATGGACGACATCAAGCTGTATGGTAAGAGCATCAAGGAAATAGATACCCTAATCCAGACTGTAAGGATTGTATCTGGGGACATCAGGATGGAGTTTGGAATAGAAAAATGCGCCTTAGTCAACATACAAAAAGGCAAAGTAACGAGAACTGAAGGGATAAAGCTACCAGATGGGAGCAACATCAAACACATAGATGAGACAGGATACAAATACCTGGGAATAATGGAAGGAGGGGATATAAAACACCAAGAGATGAAGGACACGATCAGGAAAGAATATATGCAGAGACTCAAGGCGATACTCAAGTCAAAACTCAACGCCAGAAATATGATAAAAGCCATAAACACGTGGCAGTGCAGTAATCAGATACAGCGCAGGAATAGTGGAATGGACGAAGGCAGAACTCCGCAGCATAGATCAGAAAACCAGGAAACATATGACAATACACAAAGCACTACACCCAAGAGCAAATACGGACAGACTATACATAACACGAAAGGAAGGAGGGAGAGGACTACTAAGTATAGAGGACTGCGTCAACATCGAAAACAGAGCGCTGGGGCAATATCTGAAAACCAGTGAAGACGAGTGGCTAAAGAGTGCATGGGAAGAAGGACTAATAAAAGTAGACGAAGACCCAGAAATATACAGAGACAGGAGAATGACAGACAGAACAGAGGACTGGCACAACAAACCAATGCACGGACAATACATAAGACAGACTAAAGAACTAGCCAGCGATGACTCCTGGCAATGGCTACAGAAGGGAGAGCTAAAGAAGGAAACTGAAGGAATGATAACAGCGGCACAAGATCAGGCCCTAAGAACCAGATATATTCAAAGAACGATAGACGGAAATAACATCTCTCCCATATGTAGGAAGTGCAATACGAAAAATGAAACCATAAACCACATAGCAAGCGAATGCCCGGCACTTGCACAGAACCAGTACAAAAAGAGGCATGATTCAATAGCAAAAGCCCTCCACTGGAGCCTGTGCAAGAAACATCAGCTACCTTGCAGTAATAAGTGGTACGAGCACCAACCAGAGGGAGTGATAGAAAACGATCAGGCAAAGATCCTCTGGGACTATGGTATCAGAACGGATAGGGTGATACGTGCAAATAGACCAGACATGACGTTGATTGACAAAGTCAAGAAGAAAGTATCACTCATTGATGTCGCAATACCATGGGACACCAGAGTTGAAGAAGAAAAGAAGAAGGGAAAAAAATGGATAAGTATCAAGATCTGAATAGAAATAAGAAGAATATGGGATATGCCAGTGGAAATCGTACCCATAATCATAGGAGCACTAGGCACGATCCCAAGATCCCTGAAAAGGAATCTAGAAAAACTAGAGGCTGAAGTAGCTCCAGGACTCATGCAGAAGACTGTGATCCTAGAAACGGCGCACATAGTAAGAAAAGTGATGGACTCCTAAGGAGGCAGGATGCAACCCGAAACCCCACACTATAAATACCACCCAATCGAATTGGAGGACTGTGATAGAGCACACAAAAAATTCAGGTGGTAATGAGCTCTTCAGTTTGTTACCTAATTCACATGCTCTCTGTATCAGATGATTCAATTTTTTTTAAATGCAAGATTATCAGTTTGATTACTCATGAGCTTCGTTTGATAAAACATTCAGTCACCTGTCAGTTACGAAGACAGTCATTCCTTGTGTAGGGTTTCTTTAGCCTTAGGTATAAATTCTTCCTCCTTTCATTTAAGGGTCTCACTTAGGAATGGGTTAATATTAGAAAAGTCTGCCTTTCTTTCTCTATTTCTTCACTAAAAAATACAGTCCAAAATAGCCCCAATTTTCAATTGCTTTTAAATGTAATGACTACTCTTAGCGGTGTGTTTGAGGCAACTGGATCACTGAGAGCGCCCAAATATTTTCTTCAGCAAGCACTGATCTCAAACTTTTTGATGTGCCATAGCCTCTGTAACCTGGTCTTCCAAGGTCTTACGTTTTGGATATAATTTTCTTTACTTAAGTTTATTGCTGTTTGTCACTGACTGAGACATTCTCATTTCTGATGGATACGTCTAGCATATAATAATAATAATAATAATTAATAATAATAAACCGATGACGATAATGTTTACTTAAAGCAAGATTCGTCTCCAGAAAGTGAACTTTATTTCATATGCAGTAACTACATACATACATACATACATACATACATACATAGTATATAATATAGATATATATATATATATATATATATATATATATATAAAAACTTTATACTTATATTTATGTATGTGTGTGTATGTGAGCGCGTTCAACAAGGGATATTGTAATATGGCTTCTCAAGGTTACGATATAAAAAGGAAGTAGAAGAGCGGTCAGAACCGAACCAACCGCTAAACTAAGGTCTTATTAGAGAACTTTGTCAAATTGTCACATAATAACCAACGTGCTGTCTCTTTTACTTCCGGAAGTGCACAAAACCTCACTAGTCAAAGGAAAACAAAAATACGTGGATGAATCTATTCGGAATGCTTCTATCTGTCCTTATATTGCAAATAAAGACACAACCAATTTTCGGGCAAAGGCTCCAGGAACGAATGAAGTTCGAAATGATGTTTCATATTACATAAACATAGTTGTAATGATCCCCTTCACAGTACTTTATGAATGTAGCATAATATTTAAGATTATATTTATTGTGCCTGTTTCATGTACACACATACCCGTGCCCACAGTAATTGCGTGATGAAAGGTAGCTCAACCCACAAGACCTTGGACTGAAAGAATGAGTAATGTCCCCATACTAATGGAATTATAGATGCCAGGTCATTTACAGAATAGATTAATGAGCTAAGCATACGTACAGGTCAATGACCAATGTTAACTTATAGCTATCGGTGGCGTGGAATTTAGCGATAATGCAGGGGTCGGTGAGGGATGGCCGGTCGATAAGAAACAAAAGACGGTTATCTTGGATACGAGCGTTTGAGGTTGGCTTGGAATAAATACGGAGGCGTTTGTTACGAGATCAGAGAATGTATTTTGGGTATTATGGATTCATGAATTTGCCTGGCTGATTGGTAGATTGATTTAAGGTTTTTTGCCCTCAAGAACTGAATACTTGCAATCCTGTGATATATAATAATTATTTCACAATAATAACAGTGAAGAAACAAATCACAGTTATGTAAGGGTAAATGTACTTAAAAATAAATCTCTACAGAGAATCTCTACCGAGAATTAAGGAAATTTTGTGACGATGTGTTCTGAGAGAACATAATTTTGAAAATAAATTAATGATACTATCTAATAGTCTTAATATATGAAATTTTATACTCGACTCCAATTTGACATAATGCCTTACATTAGTTGATGTTTGGAAGATATTTGTTGATATAATGCACGGTACAAACTATACAATCATTAGTGTTCATAGCTTAAATACTTCCATTAATGTAGTTTTACCACAGTTCTCTTGTTTTTATTAGTGTCTTCTATAGTTTATGATATTCTCCTGGCTACCAATGCTTTTCTTTTATTCTCTGTTAGGTTACCTTCAAGACTTACTATAATAGATTCACATCAACCGTGCATTTGATGTCTAGGCCAGTCCCTTACGACGCCCCTGATTGGCTGTTGATAAGCCAATCACAGGCTGGAAACTCTCAGTCTCTCGAGAGAGTTCACATAAGCAGGATGTATGATCCACCTCTCCTGAGGGATACGTCTTTCAAAAGCAACCCTCAGGAAAGGTGGAACATACATCCTGCCTATGTGAACTCTCGAGAGACTGAGTTTCCGGCCCTGTGATTGGCTTTTCAACAGCCAATCAGGGGCGTCGAAAGGGACTGGCATAGACATCAAATGCATGGTTGATGTGAATCTACTATAAAAGATAATCCCACAATATAATTCAACTTCTGATGGTAATCTTTACGCATAGAAGGATTTAAATAGACGTACCACCAATACAACCCCTGTCACCTTTATGTGTTCCTTTTTTCCATTCACGTTTACCTCATTCGCAGTTTTGAGTGAATTCCGTTCATAAAGCTTTTTTTCGTGGAGTCTTCGGTGTCTATTGAGTGTCAAACGGACTTTTCCTTCAAACTGTGAAAAACACATGATCGATATGAATGGAAAACTTTTGCACGATAAAGTGTTTCTCTCACTTTCGTGGTCTCCTGATCTGGAATTACAAGAAATACACACAAAAGTGTGCGTGTCACTTCAGAGACTACTTATAAAAAAAGATCAGCCGGACCGAACCTCCTTGAAAATTCATGAGTACTCTTGGTGTTTTATACCCAAGATCCATAATGTTTCTTTCGGCCACCTTTACTCGGAAATACCTCAGCGATGACTGTCATGTACCGGTACTCATCTGTATTTATATATATATATATATATATATATATATATATATATATATATATATATATATATATATATAATATATATCTTATTTCATCACCGTGATTCATGTATACACATTAAACTACAAATGTCCTTTAATATCTGATTCGCTCTACCTCAGAATTAATATATTTTCATATTACGTTAGCCGAAGGGGAATTTTTTAGTTGATAGGAAATTCGTCGGCTCATGGGCGCGAACCACGGAACCAAACATTCAAGACGTACAGTGAAGCTCTTAACCCACAAGGCTATCACGAGAGGCATAAGTTACACTCATCACTTTCATGAAAGGGTTTATTCAAACTTTGTCGCATCGACATGAATCCGAGGAAACAGAATCCGTACAAAAAAATAAACAAATAAAAAATAAAAAATAATGCGAATAGATTTTTCAACTTTAAACCGGAACTAAAATAATGTAAAAATTAATCTAAAAGCGTCGTCTGCTGCAAACACGTATGTTAGCGCCACCTATATTTCTGACGTCACAACATGAATATCTGAAATCAAACAGATCACCTAATAGTATAATGTATAGAAAGAGAAAGACCAACAGAAGGAACATCGCTTTATGAGGTGGAAGAAAGCTGAACGGTCTTAAAGACAAATTGTCTGGGAAAAGGGCATGAGCTCTGATGGAACAGAAAAGAACCAGTTTCCCTGAAGATTACAGAGAACAGCAAATATCCCCATGGATGACCTTTATAGAGAAAGAACGGTCGCGTGGAAATTACAATCATTTGGACTAAAAAAAAAAAAACATTGTACAATCTGCTTTAGCAGACAAAAAGCAATCAGAGGTGAAACAGTTGATGGAAAGACAGCAAGCAGTGCTTTTGTGCCACACCTTCTCGAAAAACCTAACTAAAATGCGAAAACTTATCCTTTCCCTATATGAAGGTGAGAGACTGAAGATTGATATCTGATCTTCTTGCAAGAATGAATAATGCGATTGTGTGCAAATTCACGCGAGTAACGGTATAAATATGAAATCAATAGTTCATCATCGTCTTTCAAGAATATTCTATATATCGAAGGGAATGGTTTTCATAAATGTTTCAGAAGTATCATCATTGTGTTTCAATTCATTTGAGAATTGATATATTTATGTTATAAATTTATATATATATATATATCTATATATATATATATATATATATATATATATATATATGTGTATATATGTATATATATGTATATATGTATGTATGTATTTACTATGCATGTATGTATGAGCGTGCACGAAGACAAACAAGCACAAACACTGTACCATGATCACCACGCTTGATGCATCTAGTTCAATCTGGGTCACGCCCCATATTTAAAAGAGTCTGTTTACAAGTAACCAAGGTTGGTTGCCTAACGGGCAAGCGCTCGAGGGAAGCGAGACATTACTATGACATCGATTGCCTTATAATAGCTGCACGGACTTAGGTGCGTGTGTCAGCAATTCATTGATTCGAGAGAGAGAGAGAGAGAGAGAGAGAGAGAGAGAGAGAGAGAGAGAGAACGTAAAACGTAAACATACGAAAGCACTTCATTCACTGATTCTCTCTCGATTCACTATTTCCCTTAAACTTTACTCGGCGAGTTATAATGGCTTCCCAGAATGCTTGATCGATGGATATTCAGTCTAAAGTGGACATCGCATGACTTCAGGCGTTCGCTCGAAAAGTTGTGGTCATTCATGGCTATTTCTGCTTAGGGAGGGTTCAAGTTCAAAGGCCAACATCATGTGTCCGATAATTACCAGTAAGTTGCGAATTTAACCTACTTCATTTATTTATAGCTTTTAACGTGGTTTAAAAGAACAAAGACAAGTCACACGGGTTGGCCGGGGAAAGAGAGAGAGAGAGAGGAGAGAGAGAGAGAGAGAGAGAGAGAGCCCAGCTCAATGCCGGTCCCAGGCCCGGATACATAGCGAGGGTTGTAGTCAGCAAAACATCTGCAAAAAAGAAAAAAACAATCATGAAATGAGCCGATCAAAGTAGAAACAGCTGGAGGAGGCTGATTAGAAACAGCTACCCAGACTACGGATCAAGCCAAGAAGAAGAAAAAAGTACAAACTATAAAATTACTGAGATGATATTCGTCTCTGTTACATAAATTTACGGCTCGGCCATCGCGGAATCAGAGGAATTTATTTCTGGTGATAGAAATTCATTTCTCGATATAGTGTGGTTCGGATCCCACAATAAGCTGTAGGTCCCGTTGCTAGGTGACCAATTGGTTCCTAGCCACGTAAAAATATCTAATCCTTAGGGGCAACCAGCCCCTAGGAGAGCTGGTAATCATGCTCAATTACTGGATTGATGAACCATAGGCCTCACGGGGGGGAATTCCACTGTCAATCAAATAAAAGTTTTGCTGTGTGCATAGTAACGGAAATAGATGTGACAGCTATCATTGGAACGTTTCAGACAACACTTCTGCAAGTCTCACGAAGCGCTGACTTTCAGTTTTATTTAAGGAAAAGATGTTTGTTTATTGTTTGTATGGTGTTTTTATATTGCCTGGAACCAGTGGTTATTCAGCAACGGGACCAACGGCTTCACGTGACTTCCGAACCACATCGAGAGTGAACTTCTATCACCAGAAATACACATTTCTGACCCCTCAATGGAATGGTCGAGAATCGAACTTGCGGCCGCCGAGGAGGTACGCCAACACCATACCGACCACGCCATTGAGGCGCTTTAAGGAAAAGATGTTCGGTATCCGTAAATACAAAAAGCACGGAAGTAAAGAACAAGAACTGAATTTAGAAGGAGAAAACTGTGACTATTTTTTTATTTTTTTCAGGTGGCTACTAAGGTCAACGACGCCGCAACGAAGAGACGAAAACATCCTTATGAAATAAAAATTGGTAGAGAATCAGGAACAAGACTCCTAATTAGCTATTCGGACCCTCACGAAGAAACATCCATTTCAAACTAAATATCTAATCGAATGATAATCATACTGAGTTGACAGCGTATTAGCAAAGATCAAGCAAAACATATCCGTGAGGGTCGCGTCATCGGAAGTCCTGTGCATGACAATTTACATACGACAATGAACATGTCGGACGTATCAGCTTGGATAACAGAATGCTATTAAACTTTCAAGTGAGGTCACTGAACTGCCATAACTGTTTCGTGTTTAACCAATTCTTTTGACCAACTGCCGATATGCGTTATTCATTGGCTACTTAGTGGAGCACTGGGACAAATACCAATGTGTCACGTGAAAGGTTTGGAACAGATGAAGCACGAAGATACATACACATGCACACACACACATATATATAAATATACATATATATATATATATATATATATATATATATATATATATATATATATATATATATATATATATATATATATATATATTATATATATATATTATACTATATATATCATATATATCATATATATTATATATATATATATATATATATATATATATATATATATATATATATTCTATATATATATATAATGTATTTGCTCTCACTCGGCTTTTTATAACATCCGATTCCAAGTGCAAAATAATAAACAGAAATACAAGAATTACAAGCTACAAATATTTTCTCTCTGGAGTATATAATAAACAAAGGCGACTCAATATTCGCACATCAGCATTGAAGTTAAGAAAATGTTTTTTCAGAAAAGGTGGGAGTTATTAAAAAAAGCAGAAAAGGTAGGTGGGATTGTAAATCTACATTACTGCATCAAAGAACGTAATTTGAACTAATGAATTCAGCATAATGTTTGTGGAGTAAAAAAAGAAAAATTCTCCATCACTTACCTAAGACGCATAAAAACGCAGAATAAATGGTAAATCAATACTTAACAGCAGTTATTGGTCAGTTGAATTATGGACAAGGTGTCACAGTGGTCTCTTGCATGGCCTTCTTAATCAATTCGTCCCTTTTTTTTTAAAGGGTCGAATGCACTTCTTTTTTTAAAAAATTTTCGCAGTAACTGCATCGACGGAGATTATATCATCGACTTTTTATTTCAGCAAAGTGTCAAGTCTGTTTCTCTCACCATTCAGGGGTATGGTGATGGAGACAGACTTCATATTTTTTTGAAACAAGAAGCCTAGGATAAAAGCACCGTAGATACAGTTACCTCAAAAAAAGAAAAAAAAATCCATATTCGACACTGCCGAAAATGGGACGAATTGTGCATAACAGGCAACTGCATCGTTCCTCATGCACAGACTCATAGTGCGCAGACCAAGAACATGTGGACAGCATTCGTGTAGCTCCAAAAGGACAACTAAATGTTAGGTGCTTGAATGAGGTACATTATACTTTTAATGTCTTTAATAGTTACTCAAGGAGAGACACCACCGCAAAGATTACAAGGTCAAGTTCACACTACAAAATTCCCTTTCCAAATATCTCCAGTCATAACGCATCATGAATGACAAGAATATGTAACTGCGAATTTACAACCGAGGCCCGAAGAGGCAGCAGCCATGAATACAATGAAAAGCTCTGATTTCTTTAACTGAAGCATTCCGACCAGTATAGTTATTAGTTTACATTTCACGACTTGGGTATATCAGTAGGTGACTAGCTTCGTTGCTGACTGGTATCGCTCAAAATTAACCAGATCACCGCCCCAGAGGCATAGGTGACAGATGACTGAGATACCGTGCTTTCTTAACTGTATTATTATTATTATTAATTATTATTATTATTATTATTATTATTATTATTATTATTATTATTATTATTATTATTATTTGTCTTTTGTTGGGAAAAACTCTATCACGGGAGTTTATATAATGTTCTAAGGGGTCCACTATAAAACAAAATAAATGTTAATAATTCGTGTATCATTTAAAAACACTTTACAAACCCCGAAAGCTTTGTAAAGTGTATTTAAATGATACACGAACTATTAATATATTTTTTTATTATTGTGGACCCCTTAGAACAGTATCATTATTATTATTATTTTTTTTTATGCTCTATCACAGTCCTCCAATTCGACTGGGTGGTATTTATATGTGGGGGTCCGGGGTTCGTTCATCCTGCCTCCTTAGGAGTCCATCACTTTTCTTACTATGTGTGCCGTTTCTAGGAATCACACTCTTCTGCATGAGGCCGGAGCTACTTCAGCCTCTAGTTTTTTCCAGATTCCTTTTCAGGGATCTTGGGATCGTGCCTAGTGCTCCTATGATTAATGGGTACGATTTCCACTGGCATATCCCATATCCTTCTTATTTCTATTTCAGATCTGATACTTTATCCATTTTTCCCGCTCTTCTCTTCAACTCTGGTGTCCCATGGTATTGCGACATCAATGAGTGATACTTTCACCTGCCTACCAATAATGTGGAAGTTACTAACAGGTATTCATCAGTGAAAGGCTATACAACTACCTAGAGGAGACAAACACCATCCACCCCCACCAACAGAAATGGCTGCGAAGGAAGGAAAGTAGGCGGGGCACAAAAGACCAGATCCTGATAGACAAAATGGTAATGAAGACAGTAGGAGAAAGGAAAACCAACCTAAGCATGGCATGGATAGACTATAAGAAAGCCTTCGACATGATACCACACACATGGCTAATAGAATGCCTGAAAATATATGGGGCAGAGGAAAATACCATCAGCTTCCTCAAAAATACAATGCGCAATGGAATACAATACTTACAAGCTCTGGAAAAAGACTAGCAGAGGTTAATATCAGGAGAGGGATCTTCCAGGGCGACTTACTGTCCCCACTACTCTTCGTAGTAGCCATGATTCCCATGACAAAAGTACTACAGAAGATGGATGCCGGTACCAACTCAAGAAAAGAGGCAACAAAATCAACCAATCTTGATGTTCATGGACGACATCAAGCTGTATGGTAAGAGCATCAAGGAAATAGATACCCTAATCCAGACTGTAAGGATTGTATCTGGGGACATCAGGATGGAGTTTGGAATAGAAAAATGCGCCTTAGACAACATACAAAAAAGGCAAAGTAACGAGAACTGAAGGGATAAAGCTACCAGATGGGAGCAACATCAAACACATAGATGAGACAGGATACAAATACCTGGGAATAATGGAAGGAGGAGATATAAACACCAAGAGATGAAGGACACGATCAGGAAAAAAAGATATATGCAGAGACTCAAGGCGATACTCAAGTCAAAACTCAACGCCGGAATATGATAAAAGCCATAAACACATGGCAGTGCCAGTAATCAGAGTACAGCGCAGGAATAGTGGAATGGACGAAGGCAGAACTCCGCAGATAGATCAGAAAACCCAGGAAACAAATGACAATACACAAAGCACTACACCCAAGAGCAAATACGGACAGACTATACATAACAACGAAGGAAGGAGGGAGAGGACTACTAATATAGAGGGACTGCGTCGACATCGAAAACAGAGCACTGGGGCAATATCTGAAAACCCAGTGAAGACGAGTGGCTAAAGAGTGGCATGGGAAGAAGGACTAATAAAAGTAGACGAAGACCCAGAAATATCCACAGAGCACAGAAAGACAGAAACAAAAGAACAGAGGAATGGCACAACAAACCAATGCACGGACAATACATGAGACAGACTAAAGAACTAGCCAGCGATGACAATTGGCAATGGCTACAAAGGGGAGAGCTAAAGAAGGAAACTGAAGGAATGATAACAGCGGCACAAGATCAGGCCCTAAGAACCAGATATGTTCAAAGTATGATAGACGGAAATAACATCTCTCCCATATGTAGGAAGTGCAATACGAAAAATGAAACCATAAACCACATAGCAAGTGAATGCCCGGCACTTGCACAGAACCAGTACAAAAAGAGGCATGATTCAGTGGCAAAAGCCCTCCACTGGAGCCTGTGCAAGAAACATCAGCTACCTTGCAGTAATAAGTGGTACGAGCACCCAACCTGAAGGAGTGATAGAAAACGATCAGGCAAAGACCTCTGGGACTATGGTATCAGAACGGATAGGGTGATACGTGCAACAGACCATTATTATTATTATTAGTTATTATTATTATTATTATTATTATTATTATTATTATATATTATTATTGATTAAAAGACCCTCTCTTTTAAAACATATTCTGTTA
Source organism: Macrobrachium nipponense (assembly GCF_015104395.2). Taxonomy (NCBI): domain Eukaryota; kingdom Metazoa; phylum Arthropoda; class Malacostraca; order Decapoda; family Palaemonidae; genus Macrobrachium; species Macrobrachium nipponense. The sequence goes on from NC_061106.1 coordinate 31,629,569, forward strand.
AAAAGAATGGTTATGTTCACCAGCCTCATATAAAATAATTCGCTAAACACGGGCATTCTTTTCAACTTAATATTATTATTATTATTATTTGGGAAAAACTCTCTATCGCGAGAGTTATATATAATGTTCTAAGGGGACCACAATAATAAAAAATTGTTACGAGTTCGTGTATAATTTTAATACACTTTACAAAAAGCTTTCGAACCCTTCCTGGGTTCATCTTCAGTCCAAATGAACCATTAGGCAACACCATTTGCCGAGGTGAATTTAAAAACAAACAAGTTTTAAATTATATACGAACTTGCAACAATTTTTTATTATTGTGGACCCTTAGAACATTATTATTATTATTATTATTATTATTATTATTATTATTCACCAGATGAAACCTATGCACATTTAACAAACACACTGGGGCCATTGACTTGAAATTCAAGCCTCCAAAGAATATGGTTTTCATTTGGAAGAAGCAAGAGGAAGTAAAAGGTGTCATTTGGTCCTTTCACTCCCAACTATTTCTATTTTTATTTCCGAAGTTTAGTAGAATCAGGTCATGGGGTCATAAATCCTGCCTCAGCCGCTAACAAATTACCGGAATAACGTCAGATTGTGAAAGACTAAATTACAGACACCCCAACAATACGATACTCTATAGTAGTACACGCGGATCCCATTTCATTCCCTCGCGTGCCCATCAGATCTTATAATCTAAGCCTTGGGAGTCTATCACAATTTCACTGATGCATTTGTTACTTAACGTGAAAAAGAAAGATGACGTCATCGACCTTCGATTTCCTGCGTTACCATATCCGCAAAATGGGAGGTCCTGATTTTATCATCCTGCGGAAGGTGAAGGAAGAAAATACCTCCCATTTTTGGGGGGCGTGGGCGTGGGGGGGGCTGTAGGGTCACTGAATTTCCTTTTTCTATCTTTTAACCTTGATCACGATTACAGTTTCCTCCACCATTTCCTTTTCCTTTCGTAGGTAGCGAGTGCCTTATCCGTCTTTTCTTTTCTGAAGTGACCTAATTCATAAAAATGGGCCGTTACCAGGGAAAACCTATCTTCTAGCTAAAAACTGAGGAAACAAGTTGAGTTGAGTTGAATATAGAATTTAGGGCAAAGGCCAAGCACAGGGACCTATGAGGTCATTCAGCGCTGAAATGGAAATTGACAGTAAAAGGTTTGAAAGGTGTAACAGGAGGAAAACCTCGCAGTTGCACTATGAATCAAGTGTTAGGAGAGGGTGGAAAGTAAGATGAATAAAGATAACGTGAAAGGAGGTACAGTAAAAGCAACGAAAGTGGTTGCAGCTAGGGCCGAAGGCACGCTGCAAAGAACCTTAAGTAATGCCTACAGTGCACCGCATGAGGTCTACTCACGGCATTACCCCTCTACGGGGGCTGAAGCAACAAGTGAAGCAGACTCGTCTATAATTTCGTATAAACTAGTGAAAAGCAAAAGTGCTCTTGTTTTTTCATGTATACATGTTTTGCACGCGTTATAGAAAAAGGATAGAATTATCACTGATGTCACCGGAATTCCTAGACACGAGTTCATATCGTTTCCGTCGGAGTTTTACAGAATCTCGCTCTAAACACGTAGCTGGCACCTTAGTTTCAGAACCTAGTATGGATCATTTTAATATATCCACTACACCCACTAACTTAAAGAACATTACGGTTGGTGTGTATCATTTTGAAAAGATAATTCTACACTCCAGTAGAAATAAAATTGCTTCCTTTTTTTCATTTTCTTAATACCTCAAGAGCTGAACTGTGTCACGCACATCAAGTTATCGACAAATATGGTTCACTTGTTTCTTAAACGTTTACCTGTCAGGAAGGTTATATCTTTACCCTTGTGTGAATCGAGTTAATGAAGTAAATCCACTGCTTAAACTAAATCTAACCGTGGAAAATAGAGGTGTTGTTGAACAGGAATATTAAATTAACTAAACACTTGTCAGGACGAGTTTAAAGTCAAAATAATAAATTCTTCGTGTCAGAGGACGCGTGTAATCTAAAATTCTTCAACTGATTACATTACAACAATCTATTATTAGCTCCCATTTAGTACACGGGTTCAGCGCTGGAAGAAGTGAAAACTCTTGTGCCATTTGTCAGAGATACTGAAGAAATTCCAGACGTTGGCTTTATCTGTGGCATAGACATCTGTCAGAACCAGTCAGTCGCGGTGCTTAGCGCTCGAGTCCCCCAAATAACAAATTTAAGTTTTCTCAAAGAGTAACTAAATACAGAATCGACTTTATTAAGGTTACTATATACTTCCACTTATCATTCTCGAGTAAAGGTTCATTGCCGGCACATTTACAGTTTTTCTGTTGAAAGTGGGAAATTATGCTGTACT